>NC_080572.1:284240954-284530954 GCF_030247185.1 Malaya genurostris
TGGCTATTGGATGAACTCATGGAAGAGAAAGGACATAAAATAAAATTTAAATTGGAACTTCAATGGACTTAATAAAATGATATAGAAGTTTCATGTAAGGAAGGTCACGACAAGCAAGATTGTTGCGAACTGGGACATTGTATAGTCTACCTTGAGTACGCAAGGAATTTATTAGTTGAGATCTGACATCACGATACTCCACGCATGTCCAGACGACATGATCAATATCACGACAACCTTCGCCACAAGCACAATGATTAGTCTCGGAGAGCCCAATTTGAAGGAGATGTGCGTCTAACGTGTAGTGATTGGACATGAGTTTGGACATCACACGAATGCAGTCCCTACTCACATCCAGTCCCCTGAACCATGCCTTTGTTGATATTTTCGGAATAATTGAGTGCATCCACCGATCCAGATCATCTTTATCCCAACTACTTTCGGTTCCGGAACTACAGGGTAAACAGATTTTATAGAGTTTGTTAGATTAGGTTCGAACAAACTTTCCAAAAACAAAATTTCTATTCAATAAACAGTTGTTTTTGCGAATTTCACGGTTATATTTATGATGTAATGAGAAATATGAGAAAGGCATCATTACACCACTAGGTGGATTAAAATAGGTTTTTATGCTCAGATCACAGCATGCTGTGCGTTTGGTTGTCAGCTTTCGTTTGTTTACTTGTTTGTGCGGTTGAAATTCTGCGTTTTCAAAATGTCGCGCATTGAAAAGGAAGTGAAAATTAAGGTTCTGCACACATGGCTAAGTGAGAAGGGTATTACTATGCAAAAATTGGTGAAGCGGTTTGGAATGCATCATGCCAGTGTTAAAACCATCATTAATAAGTTTGGGGAATATATTGTTTGGATGAGCTACCAGGAAGAGGCAGAAAACCCGGTTCTTCCAACCCGAAACTGGACCAGAAAGTGGTATCTCGAATCATGAAGAACAAATCAATATCAATACGTGATTTGGCCAAAAAAGCAGGAACGAGTGTCGGAATGATCCAACGTATCAAGAGGCGAAATCACCTGAAGACCTTTAAGAAGCAGAAAATCTAGAAACAAAGAGTAAAACAGAAGAAGCGAGCAGCAACAAGGTTTCGGAAATTGTATTCGCGTCTTTTGTAGTGTCCGAATGCATGCATTTTGATGGACGATGAGAGGCGATGTAAAGGAGGACTCAAAAACCCTTCCAGGTCCACAATACTGTACTGTCGTCGTTGAGGAGGATGTGAGCGATGCGGACAGGTCGATTCAAGTAGAGAAATTCGGTCGAAAGGTACTGGTATGGCAAGCAATATGTTCCTGTGGTTTGAAGTCAACCATTTTGTACACTACCCTAACTTTAAATGCACAAATCGATCTGAGTGTCTCCAGAAAAGATTGCTTCCTCTATATAAGAAGCATAGTACACCTCCACTATTTTGGCCGGATTTAGCGTCGGCTCACTACGCCAAAACCACTCTCAATCGGCTTGCGCAAAAGGGTATAAATATCGAGGAGAAAAATATCAATCCACCAAATTGCTCTCGGCTTCGACCCATCGAACGTTACTGGACAATCGTGATGAGGGTCTTCAAGAAGACTGGCAAGGCAGCTGGGAAGATGCAGGAGTTCGAAAAAATTTGGGCTCAAGCGTCCAGAAAATGCGATGCAACACTTGTCCGGAGCTTGATGAAGAGCGTTTGATAAGAAGTTCGAAAATTAGGGGAACGGGTATAGCGTGATGGATAAGTCGATGCCTTTCACGCAGCCCACCTGGGTTCGATTCCCAACTCCGTACATAGGGTCAGAAAACTTTTCTGGTCGGAAGAGGTGAATGACCACAATGCACAGTGGTCCGGATCCATAATTTAGGGGGACAAAAACATTTGTGGCTTAGCCTTATACTGTAGAGCTATGATGTCTTCAGTACCAATAATCAGTGAAAGATAAGCCATATTTTGAAGCATATGGTATTAGGGTGGTCCTTATTATTAGAGTGATGCAAAAATGATTTTCCGTACGTGTTGAGATAGAGGACTGCACCCTTCGGCAAAATTGTAGTAAAACTTATATCAAGCAACTTTGCCGAAAACACTATTGTAGTATCTCTAACGGTTTTAGTGTTACAGCTATTTTAATCGAGCAACTCAGGGTTTTCTTAAAAAATCAGTTTTTTTTGCTCTAGCTTTCTTATTTTTCACTTTTCTTTTTCGGTGTCTTTGAATATATTTTAGAGTTTGTTGAAACCAATATTTTGATGACTAGCGCATTCAGGTAGCGTTTTCTGAACCGAAGTTCTGAGCAAAACTAGTTCAAAAACAGATCATTTTTAAACTGCTATATCTAACATTGGAGCAAATGAAAAAAAATCTGTTTCTTTCATTTGATAGAAAATACTTTCGAGCATGTTTATAATAAAATGGCGAAGGAGATATTTTTTTTAAATTTTTAAATTGTGTTCAAACATTGGGTTTTTTCATTGAAAAATGCTCTTTCATGTAAGACATTTATTAGCTATATATATTAAAATAAGGTATTGGCTGTCTTTTAGCGTGTTAAAACTAATTCAGCTGCATAATCGGGAAGAAGGAGTACACTCACGTTGGTTGTTACTCTATTCGATAATGCTATTACAGGATCAGACGTTAAAAGAAATCGTTTGAATACATCCTCTAGATTCACTAAACGATTGAATTTATGCGAATGGAACTGCCTATACTTGCGAATTGATTTGTTGTGACTCTCTTGCGCTTCCTTACTGTACATTATTTGCTATCTGTTTCGTTCCCTTGCGATTGATTGATGAGAAAGAAGGCTGGATATTCTGGAACAACAATTATCCAATTACATCTGTTTCCCTTTGCCGCCCAAAATAATCATCTTTCAAAAGGAAAACACGGAACTAACAAAGCAGCAGGTGGACAAAGTAAATGCAGAAATTGCAGAGCTTTCTCCCACAGTACTTGGGAAAGTATTTGTATCAACGAAGCTAGTGTTCTGCCTGAACAATACGAAAGTGTTAAACTACATAACAGACACACACTCCCAAACTTGGTACATATGCAGGCGCTCAGGGAAAGCTCTGAATTTTTCAAAAACTGAAACAAATGAGAAGGACCCAGACAAATATCAATTTGGAATTTCGCCTCTCCACGCAATGATTCGATCTGTGGAACTTTTGCTAAAAGTGAGTTATTGTTTGCACATTGAGAAACCGACATGGCGCGTGGCCCGACAAAATCAGCATGTCAAGGAGCAAGAGACAAACATACGAACGGCATTAAAAGAGCAGCTAGGGTTGCGTATTGGCGAACCATTACCTGGAGGCGGAAACTCGAATTATGGAAACTATGTCCGTAGATTTTTCAAAAAATATAAAACCGTAGCTCAAATCACCGAGTTAAATGAAAATATATTAGAACGGTTTTTTTCAATCTTAACGTTGTTAAACAGCAAAAATAAAAATTATCAATAAAATTAAGACCATGCTTTTTTTATTTAACTTTTTCGGATTATTTTGTAATTATTGAGAAAAAAAATCAAAAATATTTTTTTTAGAGTGCCCAATCGATTTCCTACAACTTCTTCCTTAACGCCATTTTTGTACAATTAACGGTTTCCGAGTTACAACGATTTGAAAAAGCCAATTTTTGTGAGACGCAAAAATACATACACCCTTTTTAAAAATCAGTCGTGAGTCGGATTGACCTCTCCATCGGTTAAAAACTTATGGTTTGCCATACTGAAGCCACGTGCAAAGTTTCATCCAAATCGGAGAAGGTCGAGTCGGATGATCTGCTAAGCATTTCTGGAATTGCTCATATAGTATTTTTGAGATAACCAAGAATAACATAGTTTTCTGCATTGAAGTAGCCAAATGAATGAGAAACTCTCAAAAAAGATGATTTTATGGAAAAAGATACACTCAGAGGCAGGACTCAAACCTGTGTTCTTATGCAATCACATGCATACACGTTTTACCATTTCCGGCACCCTGTGGTAGACACAGTTCTACAGCAGCTTTGAGTTGGTAAGCATACATCGAACAATTATCTAAATCCTAGCCGCTTCTAACACGGATTCCCGAAATTATGTGTTTTTTTTTCACGCAGATTTTTTTAAGTGGAATCTCAAAGTTACGTAAATTTATTTACTCGTTACGCTTTTTTTAACGTGGATTCCTTGGGTTATGCTGTTTTTACGCGTATTTCCGGAGCTACGCGGTTTTTTACGCGGATTTCCGAAGTTACGTAATCATCCAAGTACCATACGCGCGGATGGTTTTTGGAAATTTTGGATGAAAATTTTGAAAAATTAGCCAAAACCAAAAACATACAGACTGCACTGCAAAAATGGCTGAAAAATTCGGAGGATTTTTCGAGTCTTATCAAAAATAGCTCTGAAAACATGAGTTTTGAATTCTGATGTTGGAAGAAAAATCTGTTATATTCGCATTAACATCGCACGGTTTTGTCACTGATATTATCCACTCGTCTTTCATTTTTTCATAATAAAATGTTAAATAGCTTGTGAATTATTTATTTTGCATTTGAAAATTTCTTAATTCAATGCCCGAAAATTTTTAAGAAACCTATCATAAGGTCCATTTTTGTGATGACTGAGTGGAAACATATATTTACGTCAAACCAACTAAAAATAATTAAATCGTTAAACACAAATGCGGTTTGATTTTCTGTTACAATCTGGTAGGACAGGGCAGACTCTCATACAACCTTCATAGGGTCTGTCACTAACGGTATCCAGCCAGCGACTGGCACCAGTAGAGAAGGTGAAAAGCGATTATAAATACACTCTCCTACTCAGTGCTTGAGCGGAAAATAGGTATAGAGCGAGAAGACTAGTGTTTGGTGAACAGAGAAAATGTTTGGAAGTATGGTACCGGTCGTAAGACGGTCAGGATTTAAACCATGTTCGATGTACCTTCTATCACACCTAACCGTGATTTAGAGCTGTGTCTATGATAAGGCTTAGGGTGGCGAAATTGTAGCTCGTATGAACGGAATGCATAAGAACACATTTTGGATACCTGGAAAAAATCCGCCATACTTCCGCCTTTCGATGGAAAGAATTTCACCGTACTGCGACACATTCTCTCGAACGAACCTACCGCTGCCTTGAGGGGGAATGCACGCGTACTCGTACTTTAAGCAATTTTCTTATACTTGACCGTAAACAATTTTCGACTGAGTCGGATGAGTTGCGAGCATGGATTGAGTGAGCCATTAGTATTTATAATTGACTAACATAAGGTTATAGAGTTGCCATGCTGACAATAAATATGCCTGAGTTTAGTAGCAAGTATAGAACGATTGAAAACATAGCAATTCACCACATTAGAGAGCGCGGTTGAATTTCATTATCGATGAAAAAAACGGTCGAAACAGGAAATTACTGGACAAAAAGTTCATCATTTTTTCGCAATCCGACTTCCAGTTCAGAAATTGCAGAGTGATATGCAACAAAAAATGAAGAAGACTAAACCGAATTTCACAAACTTAGATTTAATTTTTAATTTTTTCAATGTATTCAACATAACAACCAAGGATAGCTTTTATCGTATCAAAGAACGTTCGCTGGCAACTCTTCAACGACTGAATCAGTGCCATCAAGGAGAGTTGGAAATCATCGCAACAACAAAAACCCGGCATGGCTCATTTAACATAGAATCGACACCAGTGCGAGAGCGAATTTCTCTCGATGACATTTCTGAGAATCAAAGGTTGGCACGCCGCTGTGGGGATCTTCTCTGAAGCAACAAACGGTCGCTTATTCTCGTTTCGCGATCCGATTCTATACAGGCAGTTGATAATTGCGATAGAATCATTTTACTATTGCCGCTTATTCTAACTATGTGCATATAATCTTTGTATAAGTTGTGTCTATGAAAATGTATGTGAATGCTCCACAAAAGGGTTTTGAAATATTGCAACCTAGTATGAGAACCATCAAGTTGAATCATCCGACTCGATTTTCTGCGATAATTGTCAACTTGCGATTCTCTCTTGGGAAATTCCACACAGCAACGATCATTATCAGACTAAATTTTTTTTAAGGGCCATGAAATACTCAGAGTATGAAGTGGAGCGAAAGATGTAGAAAAATTCTCTCGAGGTTCATGCATTGAGAGACTCGAATTCTTGTAGCATCTTCTACCGGATTGAAAATGTTGTATACAATAT
Organism: Malaya genurostris; assembly: GCF_030247185.1. Lineage (NCBI taxonomy): Eukaryota > Metazoa > Arthropoda > Insecta > Diptera > Culicidae > Malaya > Malaya genurostris. Next base: position 284,247,143 of record NC_080572.1, read on the forward strand.
AGATAAAAATCGAGCAGCTTCTGTCAAATTTTCAGCAATCACCAACACTGATAACAACACTATTTGCCGTTTCGTTCTGAAGTACCTCAAGGAAGTCATTTAGGGCCGTTCATATTCTTACTCTATCTCACCGATCTCAACTGCACCGCAAAATGTTTCATTTGCAGATGATTTTTTAAATCCATATCGTCTGATAAATGACCGAGATGACGCATGCTTTTTCCAAGCTCAATTGGATGCTTTTGGTGTCATAACAGCATGGTACTGAATACCTTTAAATATTCTGTTATATCCTTCTCTCAAAAGCGCTGAACAATTATATATGACTACAACCTCTTGCAAAACGTTCTTAAGCGTGAATTCTTTGCGAAATAGTTAGGAGTTATTTTCGTAACACACACTGCTTGAAAGCATTTTCGACTAATAGTTACCGATATATCGGAAGCTATTAGTCAAAAATGACAATTTATCGGCCTAGGTAGCCAGTTTAAAAACAAAATCATGCGAACTCGTTTTGACGTTACGAGTTACTGAGGGGTAGTTAAATTTACGATACAGTTTTGATAGACGTGTGGCAGGTCGTCTCGTCGCTACGACGGTCTACAATAGGGAACGGGAGGAGTTACGTGAATTATGAGCGGTTCTTACTAAGTTCAAATCTGATATTGAACTGGGTCCTACCGGTTTCACTGGTACAGATCATGGCCCTGGAAGTTCAATATCGTAAACCCAGAATTGGACCTAGAACCTAGATCCAGTAAATGAAACCGGATCTATACCTGAACCATATCCAGTTCTAGGATCTAGACTTGATCTAGTAACATGGTAATTGCTGGCTCAACAGCTCATTTGTCTGAGTAAGAAATGCATTAAACACTGTTTAACTTTAAACAAACTTGAACAATCTGTTATATTCGCATAAACATCACCCGGTTTTGTCTCTGATATAATCCACTCTCCTTTTATTTTCCATAATAAAATCACAGAGAACAGACATCGAAGCTAGTACAAACTGTGTGAAGCATACAAGTCAAAATCCGTTGCGCACGACTTTGCACGCATGAATTACCATTGTATGAAAGCTCGAATGCAAGAGCCCATAAGGGATAACTGGACACACACCTTTCAATTTCAATAAAGGTTCTAGTTACAACAACAGACCTTGTTTTTTATTTAACAGTTATGATAGTTGAGAAACAAATCGGTTTTAGTTGTTTTAGATATTACGATTAGTTATTTCAACTTAAGCAAAATTATTGATTTTGAATGACAATAAAATATTCCTTATTTATATACGTTCTGATTTTTTAAATGAAAATTCGGTATGTTAAGGTATATAAAAAAATATGTAATTATTAATATGAATAATATATTACATTATTACGGTATAAATAAAAGTCAATGTTGTTGTTGCTTTATATTAAATGAATTATTAATTTAAACCATTTTATTTTTTGTTTTTAATAATCTTTTAGTAGTGCTGGTGTCAACGAATCTTTCTAATTGTGACCACTATATTACTTACGAACAAAAAGTCGAACCAAATGCACTGACTTTTATTTTTTGAGCCATTGCACCTTACAGTTTCAACAGATCATATGAATGAATATTAAACGTTTTCAATTTAATCACTTTGTTCATACAATTTTTGTACATGACTTGAAGATAAATTGATGCTCATTCATTAACATGCATTTCACGATGGAGAATCAAGTTGATTTTAAGACCAAAATTCAAACGCATACAATTCACTGGGTTCTAGTTTTGGTTAGACACGTTTTGTTAATTGCAATATCTCTAACGGCTATCAGTTCTGTGCATAGCACTTTTATATCAATCGGAGGATTTGAGCAATGCAGACAGGTCGATTCAAGTGGAGAAATTTGGCCGAAATGTACTGGTATGGCAAGCAATATGTTCCTGTGGTTTGTAGTCAACTACTTTGTACACTATTGGAACTATAAATGCAGAAATCTATCAACCTGAGTGTCTTCAGAAGAGATTTCTGCCTTTATTTAAGAAGCATAGTACACTTCCACTGTTTTGGTCGGATTTAGCGTCGGCTCACTATACCAAAACAACTCTCAATTGGCTTGCGAAAAAGGATATAAATTTCGTTGAGAAAAATATCAATCCACCAAATTGCCCTCAGCTTCGACCCATCGAACGCGACTGGGTAATCGTGAAGAGGTTCTTCAAGAAGACTGGCAAGGCAGCTGGGAACATGCAGGTGTTCAAAATATTATATAACTTGACGAGAATCGACGACGACGTTTTAAAGACCGTAGAAACATTTTGCATACCTTAGATATGACTATACGGAGGGTGGATGTAGCAAGTTTCATTAAAAAGCGGGGTGTAATGTTTGTAATGCAAAACTCCGAAACTATTGAACGGATTACTATCAAACTTTGCAAATGTACTATTTGCTCTTCAGAAATGATTATAAGAATATTTTATTGGGGGGAAGGAGCGTAGCAAGTGTTGGGTAATAAAAAAATTTATTTAATTTGACGAGAATCGATACTTTTCGAAGACCATAGATACTTTTTTCGCAACTTAGATATGAGTATAAGAGTATTCGTGTGGGGTGGATGAGATTATAAGGTTATTTTAAGGATGATGGAGTGCCCCGAACGTGGAAGGGAAAATTGATCGGGTTTTACGAAAAATTCGTACTTTATTACGAGTACAGCATATTTCTAGCAACTAAGTGAGGTTCAGGAAGTATGGTACCGATCGTGAGACGACCAGGATGCAGACCATGTTCGATGTACGTTCTATCATACTAAACCGTGTTTTAGAGCTGTGTCTATCATAAGGCTTAGGGTGGCGAAATGGTAGTGCGTATGCAGGGAATTCATAAGAATACAGGTTCGAGTCCTGTCTCTGAGCGTATCTTTTTCCAAAATCTTTGCTGTAAGTTTTTCATTCATTTGGCTTCTTCACTCAGTCATTTCAGTTATTTTCTAGTTAGATAATTACTCAATTTAAGTTATTGGTTTTACAAAATGCCCGGTCCGTTTTGGATGGCTACTACCTTCTATCGTGCACAGAAGTGAGAGGAGTTCCGACTTTTTCGAAATTCAATTGAATCGTCATGCCTCGTAACACCGAAAAACATGGTATGTCGAACATTGAATCTTGTTTGCCATTTATTCAAGTATGCTTCGTGAGATAATGCGTAAACATAGCAATGATTACTTTCGATCCGCAGTGGAACTGGAAAAACGCAATACGTAATGTTGATTGCACAACGCATTTTTCATCGAATATCGAAGCAAGGTTAATATTTACATTGCGATACATTAAATCAGTAGCAATTTTGTGTGTTTTCTTTCTTTCAAACATATATTCGTTTTCAATTTGCTTTTCACTGAGCTGAGCCCCGAGAGCCCGTTAACCCCCCAACGAAGCCAAGATTCCGGAAAAAAGTGAATCATATGTTTCCGTGGGCACAAAGAGTGAACTTTCAATGAGAGATACTATGCCAACGTGCCACTGTAACCAACCAATCGTTATCATGCTGATGGAGGAAAATGAAACGGGTTTTTTTTTCTCAGTCCTAGCATCATCGCCAAGTATTACAATTTGCCTGGCCTGAATGGCAGATGGCGGAGCAGAAGTAGGGAAGAACATTTTTCACCGGATTCGAACGTTTCCCCGTTTGGGCACGAAACTCTCTCATACATACGGTAGTGGTGTCGTTGGATCAGTAGCGAAAATCGATGACGAATTGGGAATTTGTACTGCAATACACGCCACACCATTTCCGACAACCCGAGCAGTAAAAGCCAGCGCAGCGTTTGTCGTTGTTGGAAAACGGTGATTATTTTTATTTATCGAAGCAAATCGCTGTTGGATTTTATTTGGTTTGAAAGTTGCAGCTCTGTTGCCAATTAATTGCACCACTATCACAATGCGGTTTAGCACCAAACCGAGAAATTTTGTTTTTTTTTTCCCGCTAGATTTCAAGAGCAATTCCATGATTGAACGGAACGAGGAACGTTTGTGGTAATACATTTTTGGGTTTCACGTAGCTTATCGATTTTTCGACATATTTCCTACTCAAAGTTCAAACAGAAAATTCTCCGCACAAAACCAACCAACACAATGCTATTATTCCATCGTTACATCATCCTGGCATCCGGGGGTTTTTTTTCCCACACTTCATCAAACCCCATTTGCGGTCGAATGCGCTATTTCAGTTACCTTCTGTCACTGCGGCAAATGCATTCCAAAATCTGATTATTCGTATTATTAATGACTTTTCCCCAGTCAGCTTCTCCGCAACCCTGCGTAATGTACGGTGTGAAATACCGCCGCATTGTCGGGTGGGGCGGAAGAATTCGACCCAGAGGTCGTGGCAGGCAAATCTAGTGGATGGAAGAAAATAAAAAAAAATGCTGGCTAGCGCAAAGTGGAAGAAATTTCTATTACATTCTCGTTGACGACCTACTCGTGTGTGGGGGAGTGCCGGGCGCACATTCACACACACACACACACACACACACCAACACTGCAGATGTAATTTATAATGTATGTACCCCAACCGTGCACCGTTTGGGTTGTTTTTTTTTGGCTTCCGGAACTTGTCCTAGGCATCGAAACGTTGGGCCATAGAATGAATTTTTTTTCTATTTATTTTAATATCCGTATTAACAGATAAAACAAAAGCAGATGAACTTCACCGAAAGCCATTTCTAATTCCGATCATAGAAAATTGCGCAGCAATCAATCGATCATTGTACTAGAATCGAATCGAAAAACGCATTTCGATAAATAAATGTTTCACCTTTAGCCATTAATCACCCGAACTGCATTCCGTTCCGGTGAAGTCAAAAATCAACGGGCACTGTTTCAACCTTTTTCTTTCCGACATGATTGTTTGGAAACTGGAGCACTGAATGTGTGTGTGTGTGGGTGGGAGGTGAACAAATTTACGGTTTCCAGCACCACTTTTTTTTTGTTAGTAACACCTTGACAGTCGTTTGCTCTTCTGGTCATGAGAAAGGTGAATAGCAAAAGCTACGGCAAAACCAACAACAAAAAAAAATCCCTCCGACAATTCACAGCTATTAAAGCATCCATTAGATGTTAGCAATGAGAGCTGCGCGGGTGGAAATGGGCACAATTATTATGCAATTACTGTCGCTGACAAGGCGGCGACCGCGGCCACAAAATAATCCCTTGTTGTTTGTCCCAGATTTTTTGTTTCCATCTGCCCGCGAGATTGAAAGGATTTGCTTACGAGAGATTCAACTTTTTTTCTTCTCTTCTTTTTTTTCCAGGTCAGTACGCGGATTAGCACGCACAATACCGTAAGTTATTTCCACTGCCATGAGATTACTTTTTTTTTCACCACCCCCGCCCTCTAAAACTTGGTGATCCGGAACATTTGGCATCTTGGGTTTGACCCGCAGCGGAAGGATTCATTCAATTAAAATGGGATATTCTTCCGTTTGAATGAACCCAACTCGAGCACACAGTTCCGGAAGAGAGCCTCAGCGGACCCCCTCGAAAAAAAAAAACAAATTTGAAGGATTGATGTTTATACTTTCCGATGGCACTACAACGTGCAAAGTAATGATTAATTGCGGATTACGTTGGACCCCGTTTCGCCTATCGACACCACTTTGTTTCTTGTTGAAGCGCGCGGTATCGATGGATTGTTTTTTTTTTACCGGTGGTCTCGGTCTCGAAGTTTCCCTGTCGGGGTTGGCTTAGCAAAAGATTGATGCTTTTTTTCCCCTCCAATCGGGAAACAAGAAACGGTGGCAACATAGCAGTAGCCGTCGCCGGGTGCCGAGTTGGGTTGAATTATCGCAGAAGCCTTTTTTCCATTGGCGAAAAATATCGTATCTCTGGGCCTCCCGAGAAGGCGTTGACTCGTGATAATTTTACATTTATCAGGCTTCATCGGGATGTCATTCCTCACAGTAGATGGTACCAGTACTTTCCAATAGCCCATGAAGATAATCTACAACAATGTATTAACTTGTTAAAAGCTTAGTATGAATCGAGGAATCCTTTCTCCATAGCGTCGAATAATATACCAAAAAAACATTGACTGTTATCTTTAAAATATTTATTGCTATTGCTTGGAAAAAGACTGACGCATGCAACCATTAAAGAAAAACCCTTCTTAATCCACCTAGTGGTAAGATAATGACTTTCTCTTTCTTCAAAATAGTCTCATGATTTTTTTATCTTTTTATAAAATAATTTCTGACACTAATAATTTGGGCACATTTTTGATTTTGATTTTTAATTTTGAGAAAAGTGCTGCTAATCTAAAAAAAAACTTTTTTATTCCACTTAGTGGAATTTTCATAGATCTTGAAAAATCACCATACCACCCCCCTTTTTTTAGATTTCATTACATAAAATTTCCGAAATCGAAAAAATTTTTTGGATGCCAGTAGTCTTAGAATTGCATGAAACTTTGAGATTTAGTGCCATCTTGAAAAAAAAATTTTTTCGGAAAATTGACTTTATGGGAAAAAAATGTTTCAGAAAGTCGATTTTTTCAAAAAAAATTTTTTTTTTAGATGACACTAAATCTCGACGTTTCATGTAATTTCAAGACATAAAAAAAATTAATTTCGGAAATCTCATTTACTCCCCCCTACGGCAATTTTTCAAGATCGAAAATTTTCAAACCTTAACCGCTGCATGAGGACTTTTTTCGAAGTGCTTGAACTTTTGAACAATTGCGCTTTACGAAATTAGAGGTGATCCCAAAATATTGGCACCCTTATATACATTAGAGCAAAAGAAAAAAAAATAAAGCGTTTTGTCGGTTACGTCATTTATACCATCATATCTCCTGAACCAAAAGTCACAGCCATTTGATCTTCAAACTTGATCAATGGCCCGACAGTAGCTTTCAAACGAGCCTAAGTTTGTTAAAATCGGTTCAGCCATCTCTGAGAAAATTGAGCGGTAAAAATATCTTCGAAAAGTGCACACACACACAGACATTTTCCGATCTCGTCGAACTGAGTCGAATGGTATATAACACTATGGGTCTCCGAGGCTCCGTTCGAAAGTCGGTTTTACCAGCAATTCTAATACCTTGCCATAGAGAAAGGTAAAAATACCGGTGAGACGAGACTCAAACCCGTAGCCTTCTACGATCTTGGGAAATCGTTTTGTTATTTAAGCTACCTTGCATGTGAAGTCCCGGGTTGACGGCTCAATGCATAGGGCACTAGTCTAACAAACCAGTTGTCGTATGTTCGAGCCCCGACCTGGAAGGATTCGTAGTGTCAGTAGAATCGTAGCACCAGCCATGCAATGGTTCTGTACACTCTGAATCGGCTGCGAAGTCTGTTGAAACAGAAGGTCAAATTCCACTAAAGGAATGTAGGGGAAAGGCGGGTAATAGTGCGCGGCACATATTAGTGCGCATTTCATTGTGGGATTTTTTTAATGTTTATCACTGTTTTTTGCGATAAGGATAGAGATTGGGTCCTATTAAACTCATTCGGCTACATTTCACCTTCCGTATTTTTTTTTATTCAGGCCTATTTGCGTACAAGCTTTACGTGGCCGAGGAATGGAAAAGGAGCTTCCATTCCCTCCTGCGAGGATTGAGGGGCACTTCGTTCGTGGTTCGTCTCGTCATCCATTGCCGCATCGATGGTATTGTTGTCGTTTTTAGTCTTCTTTTAATTGTTAGTTGCTGTAGATGCGCCTTGTTGTACTTTGCTTGCATTTGCTAGTTGGTTGGAGGGTAAGTTGTTAACTGCAGCTGGTGTACTTTGTTCTATAGAGGATGAAGATGGATTCGTTGAAGTGTTGGTGGCTGTCACAGGTGTACTGGGGTTGCTTGGGGTTGGTGTGAAGGAAGCACCGTTGTCCTTTGGTGTAGTTCTCTCCTTGTCCAGTTTATCACATGACTTACCGTAGTGAACAGCTTTTTGGCAATATTGACATGTGGCCATCTGATTGTCATAGGTAACAAGTGATTTGCACGGGATTCTTGTATCTTGACCGAATGTCACATAAGAAGGTATAACCCTATTCAAGTGTATGCGTAATAAACGTACGCCATTTAGAATACCGGGGAAAAAATTCTTCCACTTTTCTTTTTCGATAGAGAGAATCTCTCCGTATTGGGACATAATTTTGCGAATATATGAATCGGTGACGCTTGAGGGAAGATCATGCACACGCACTTCTTTAGCACTATCTTCCATATATACTGGAATGTTGTACTTGATACCTTCATGCTCCACATAGTGCACATTATTATTGTCTTTAGCGAATTTAATTGCATCCAACTCTTTATAGAACTGGACATAAACCACATTATTGGTCTTATTGCATTGAAGTAAATGCACACGTTTAATGTCAGGATGCATTTGCTCCTTAAGCAAACCTTCAAGTTCTAGTATCGAAGGTCGAATTTTGCACTGCCTGAAGTCAACAACAATAGTATTCTTTTGTGTCGGCGGTAGCTTTTGTTCGTTTCGTTCACTCATGTCGAGGTCGTTCTATTGTTCACTACACAATACTGTACTTGGTTTCTTCTGTCCCGAACGTAAGCGGTTTTGTTTTATCGACTGACTTGGATGAGATGTGAAACCGAACTGACCTTCCGTATTGTTTTAATACCAATACGGCAGACGTAAATATAAAATCTGTCATTCTCTTACCGTTTTTGGTTCGTATAAAATAAGCTTTATATCAAAAATTCCTTATTGAATCTTGTTTTTCTTGACTTAGCAACAATTTATACACCAAAACGAAGATATCTTCGTTTTGTTTTAATTTTCACAAACTTTTGATCGAACGCTCTTCATCAAGTTCCGGATAAGTGTTGCATCGCATTTTTTGGACGCTTGAGCCCAAATTTTTTTGAACTCCTGCATGTTCCCAGCTGCCTAACCAGTCTTCTTGAAGACCCTCTTCACGATTTCACGATTTAACGTTCGATGGGTCGAAGCTGAGGTCAATTTGGTGGATTGATATTTTTCTCAACGAAATTTATACCCTTTCCCTCAAGCCAATTGAGAGTGGTTTTGGCATAGTGAGCCGACGCTAAATCCGGCCAAAACAGTGGAGGTGTACTTTTCTTCTTGTATAAAGACAGCAATTACTTCCGAAGATACTCAGATCAATAGATTTCTGCATTTATAGTTCCGGTAGTGTACAAAATGGTTGACTTCAAACCACAGGAACATATTGCTTGCCATACCAGTACTTTACGATCTAATTTCTCCACTTGAATCGACCTGTCCGCATCGCTTACAAATACAATTTCCGGGCCCTTGTTGCTGCTCGCTTCTTCTGTTCTACACTTTTCGGGCTTATTTATATACTATGAAAACTAATACAAAATAGATATTTTTGGAATGGGTAGATTTCGTAAAACTATGTTTGAGGTGATTCCAAAATTCATTCTCTGAAAATCCTTACAATTTGGATATTTTCAGAACGGATTTGAGGTGTATGTACCAAAAAGCGATGTTTGAGAAATCCATGATGGCGACTTCCTTTTTATCGATATTCCTTGATAACACAATGTGGATATTTTCGGAACAGATAGGATGTGTAGATACCTAAAAAAGTACGGGTGTGTAATGTCAGAGACATAACTGGATGTCGTGAATACGAATATGACACGCTTTATTTATGCTTCCGAATTCGAATTGGTAGTTCATCGATTGTTTGAATTGTGCAACTTTCCCCTCTTTCATTACTAGAAATTTAAACGATACGCTTAGACTAAATTACTGATTAGTTACATTAAACATTCTGAAACGCAATTAAATATTATGAAATAAGCAGTGTAGTTCTTTATAATAAAAAAATGGTGACGATTTGAGTTAGTTCAGCACGTTCTGAATTCTAAACCCATATTCCAGAACTAAGCTCTAAAACATGAAGACAATTTTTCGTCATGACTACCAGAATGGGTTTTATAGAGTACAGTAAAGTAAATTTCCGCATAATTCTTTAGGAGTATTATTATGGTTCTAAAAAGAACCGAATAGAAGAAGTCTGGAATAAAGAACTGGATCCTGAGTTCAAGAACTAAATTTAGAACCAATAACAGACTCAGAATCCAGTTTCAATTCTAGAATTGCAATTTCGAAACTCAAATTAGTTCCGGAATACAGTTCCAGAATCCAGTTTCAGCACGCAGGCTCTGAATTCTAAACCTATATTGCGGAACTAAAATCTGAAAATTGAACTTCTCGTTACGACTACCGAAAACCAAATGATGGCAGGTGTTCTCTCCGTCGCTGCTGGTTTGACTCCCGCGATAGCAGTCTGCTCGCCTTGAAGGCCAGCAAGCGAATGAAAGTTGCGACCTGAACGTTTGAGGTTTTAACCACGCAGAAGGCGCTCTCTCCGTCGCTGCTGGTTGAAGGTTTAACTCCCACGACGTCTGCTTCCATCGAACGCACGAAAAGAAATGATCGATTTTCACCACGGTTCCCCTTTTATACGCATTCAGTTGAAGATATGTGCCTGACTACCTCAAAATCGTCGTCCTTGCGCGAAAACCCCAAGCGAAAGTAAAGAGTTTTCCGCATTATTTTTAAATTTTGAGGAAACTGAATTTTTGAGTTGTTTGTGGTTATCTCACACTGTTCAAAATATTATCCTAAATTCCTGATCATATTTTTGATGAAATGGTGAAAGAATTATGTTGCTACCATTAATACAAGTCGAGATATTCACGATTAAGTTCTGCCCATTCTTCCATATGGCTAATTTTGAAAAGGCACCCCATAGTAAAGTAAGTCGTATTCACGACAAAACGGTATTTTAGATCGTTCCGAAATCCAGTATTGTGACTTCCGGTATATACTTGAATTCACTCTCATTGATAACAGATCAAATGAAATTTAAGGACAGAATTATTGTACCAGGCGATTTCAATCTTCCTGGAATTAAATGGACTCGCAGCCCGTGCAAATATCTGTTTCCGGATGCCGGCTTTCCTAGAACTCTCACTAGTTCAAAACTCATAGATGACTATAATACCGCAGGCTTAGTTCAGTTAAATGATATCTACAACAGCAACAATCGACTTCTTGGCCTTTCTTTCGTCAGTCACGAAACATCTACTACTTGTTCTATAACAACCCAAGTAACAATTTTTGTTACGCTAGCTTATTTATGACTAGTTTGCAACCAGAATTTGAGTGATTGCAACTAACATTTAACCACTTGCGTGACTCAAAAAGCGCAGTTTCTACTAGTTGCTAAGTGTGCTAAGAATAAGTTGTCGTTACGTTGTAATGCCATAATGAAATAACTTATCTTTCCATAACTTGAAAATAACTTGTTTTCAAGTAAACTAGTTGAAACTTAGTCACCTTAAACAGTGAATAATTCCAGAATGCTTTTCTAGCAACAATAAAAAGGCAGAATAGTACTTGAAATCACAAATTTGATAGGAGGTACAGATTTCACAACGATTTTAAAACTGTCGAGCCAAATTCAATTTTAATGAACTGTTTTTTTTAAGCGCCTTCAACCAAAATCTGTTTATGAAGATATGAAAAATAAACAACGAAATAACCTTGTTCAGATTGCTCAAAATTAATTCAAGTAGAGTGATTTCTGATTTTTTTGAATTTATGTATCATGAAAATTACAATATTATCACAATCGATGTTCAATCCCAATATTGTTTTCTTTGTGTTTGTTATACTCCATGTAACAAAAATGACTATTCCGGCTTTCATTATTTTGGCCAAAAGTAGTTTTGAAAAATATAATATTCTGGTTTTATTTATGTTTCATACACTTCTTGCGACTCCATAGTGTGTTCGCCATATTGAAGCTATAAAAGTTTCTTAAGTTGCATTTTCGTTATCATTACGTTGAGAAAACCAACCGATTGCTATCTGAATCAATGCAAAAATTGTATGTTATAATCTTATAATATCTATGTTATTGCCGTATCAATTCACAGTAACAAATTTCACATTCGTTTACGTATTTATAAAGGTTTCGCAACGGAAAATAAACCTTGTTTTAACTAGTAGCTGCATGGCATAACTGTGATTAAAGATATGTTAGAATTAAGTAGCCATAGCTTACAGTTCAATGTTTATGTTATAAACAAACATTGCTGTCACCTTGTTTTAACCAGTGTAACGTAAAAAAAACATATTCGCGCTCTTGTTACAACATAGTTGGGTTAAGTGGTATCAGAACTAGTTACGGATTGCTACGATTGAAGTCAAAGAAACTTATTTTCAACTAGTAGCTAGAAGCATAAGGAGTGTATCGAAAAGTAGTTAGCAACATTGATTATTGAATAAAAAAGCGAAAAAAAAAATATTTTGACATTAGTTTTCGATATATTGTAGAAAAATTACATTTTTATGCATTTCACTGATTATATTGAAGAAAATCCTAGTTTCTGTGAAACGCTCGCACTTTGGTCTTGACATTCTTCATTAAATTCTGCACAGTTACTTTTGTGACTTTCCTGGTGGCAGCAGTTTTTTTTTTGAGCTCCTGCATGTTTTGGGACACTGTAGCTTCCTTCCGAAAGTGCCGCTTGACAATTGCCCAATACCTTTCAATTGGCCGAAGATCCGGGCAGTTCGGTGGGTTGATGTCCTTTTCCACGAATTATACATTATTTTTTGACAACCACTGTAGAAGTTGGCGTAGTGGGCTGAAGCCAAATCCGGCCAGAAGAGAGGAGGAGCCTTATGCTTTCTGTACAGTGGCAGCATTCTCTTCTTCAAACATTCTTCCTCGTACACCTTGGCCCTTCGTGAATAAAATCGACGACCGCAAACCACAGGTACAAATTGCTTGCCAGACCTACACTTTCTGCCCAAACTTTTCCATCGCCACCGTGGTGTCAGCGTCGTCCAGGTCCTGGTACACCGATTTCGTATAATATTGCGGTCCGGGCAGCACTCGAGAGTCTTCCTTGGCGTAGGTTTCGTCGTCGATCAGGCTGCATCCGTCTTTATTCTGTAGAATCCGAGTTTACAGTCTTGTTTTGGCCTGAACTTGCTGTAACAGGGACTTTTTCGGCACCTTCTGTTTCTTGTACGTTTTCAGGAAGCTCCGAACTTTGATCCGTTGAATCATCCTGATGCTGGTGTTGAACTGCTCGGCCAAATCCCGCGTCGACGCTGATCGGTTTTTCCTGATGTACTCAACCACTTTTAAGTCTCGGCCGGGCTGGCTGGGACCCGTTTTCCTACCGGATCGGGGCAAATCCTTCATGGAAAGAGTCTTACCGAACTTCTCGATAATATTTTTGACACTGGTGTGGTGCACTTTCACCCGTTTTGCAATTTTGTTGTACGTGACACCACTTTCTGAGCACCAAATGTGCAGAATTTTCTTTCGCGTTTCCGAATCAACTCGACTCGTCATTGAAACGATAAACCGTACCGAAACCAATCGATTGCGCAGCTGTTATTGACATGTAAACAAACATGTCACCGCAAAACACGCTGCAAAAAATTAAGCCATTTCAGAGTAATAGCTGTTTGAATGTTGCTAACTACTTATCGATACACTCCTTAGTTGTGATTAAAGATTTGTTTGGATTTAGTAACGATAGCTCATAAATTATAATTACTTCAATATGACGAAAAGATGTGGTGATTGGAAACCTAAATAACTATTTCGTAACTAGTCATGTTGGGAAGAAATATTGCTGTCACCTCGTTTTAACCAGTATGACATAAAAACATGTTCGTGCTCTTGTTACAACATAGTTTGAATTTAGTCGTATCATAACTAGTTGCGGATTGCTACTTGGGTAATGAATATATACTGAAGTCTGATCTGATATACAATGAACCTTATCATTGCAAATGTCAAGGACAAGGATATTTGAAATGAAAATATCTCGCCTGCAGACGAATAATTCAACCACAGTATGAAAGCTCTTTTGAAGTAGTTTAATATGTAAGTAGTCTTATCTGCACCTTTCTGCGCCATTTGATGATAGACAAATTGAAATTTTGTTAAAAAAAACGTGATTAATCCACCTAGCAGTGAGATGATACCTTTTTTTTATCAATCCGCATGTGTTTTTTGCATGAATATTCTTCGGTGTTTAAGTTTTCATTACATTATTTTAATCACCTTCGTTTTAAGCGACAATTTGAGATTGTAATCACTCATTACTCTGTAATGTCGAAACTGCAAATACAATCGAATTTAAATCTAGAAGTGTGATAATCGATTAAACATGCCATGAAATGTAAGTTCCACTGGCCGTATGACGAATAAATTACAGTTTTGAGTACAACTTTGAAGCTGATCTGACTGAAGAGCAAGATGTTTTAAAGAATCTGGAAACTTTTCATTTGCATCTTAGATGATTCTTAGATTTCATTTGAATCTTAGATAGGTTCAGCTATCTACGAGAAGAATGAGTTACACAATTTTGATTTCGTTTCATATATCATCCTGTAGTTCCGGAACCAGAGGTCGGAACCAAACATAATTCTGGAACTTTGTTTGGGAGCATACGAATTTTCGTATGAATCTGAATTTGTAGAAAAGAAATTTTCAGAGAAAATTGAGTGAAATTATTTGTCACACACGCATTTGCTGATCTCGACGAACTGATTCGAATGGTATGTGGATGTTATGTTCTTCCCGCATTTATTGCTGTAAGTAGTTTAAAACAATATAATTAAAAAAAATCTGCCATCATCTGGGGTGGCATTATGTATCTCGATTCGACTGAAATTTTATCGAATCGACCACGTTTCGTATTATGGTTCTCGATTCGAAGTCGATCATCGAGCTTCGTTCGACTTCACTCGAAGAAGTATTAGATTATCGAGAAGTTTTGGCATTATGGAACCAAAACAATCGAGCTCGTGAACGACTGAACTCGATAAGAAATGGTCGAAAGCCTTATTACTATCGACTATGAGTTTTCGAATACGTTTCTTTTTTATTTAGGTAGTTATCGATAACATCTTAGATTTTCATAAACATATTAAAATTGATAATCTTTATTTTAATGCATTGTTTTGTATATCGTTATATATATTTTGTGTGTTTGGCATATTATGTACAAGTCGAACTGTTTAGAAAGCATATTAATTGAAAGCTGCGTGGTGTTTACTTAAAATAACAAAAGTAAGTCGAAACTAACCTATGTCCAGTAACTGTAATTTGTAATAAAATTTCTGAATCCTGTGGAATGAAAACGTCGCTCAAACGGATTGTAGGAAAAAGCTTATTCGCTCGATAACAATGAGCAAATAATGTTTTTACCCATATATCTAACTGAAGTAAATTGAAAAATTTGTCCAAACACCTTGAAAGTATTTAGAATATGCAGGCGCGTACACAGGGGGGGGGGTTTTAGGGGTTCAAACCCCCCCCCCCCCCCCCCGAAACAAAAAATTATAACCTATGGGAAACATTGTGATATAAATTGTACATGTGTTGATTTATCACCATGTTCTAAAATCCCCCCCCCCCCCCGAAAATTTTCTCTGGCTACGCGCCTGAGAATATGCCAAAAGCATCACAATCTCGTGCTATTAGCGTGTATTTGACTCTTCAATAGTACCTAAATAGATAATGAAGACTAAAAAGAATGGGTTGCTCCTGGTATATTAGCTAAAGCAATATCTCCTCATAAATATGATAAAATACTACAAAGAAAGCTGCAAAACCTAAAAGCCTTTGATTAAAACTACACATATGGATGACGTAAATACAGAATTTTTTTTATTATAATTTCAAAAGTTCATCGATAAATTGTGTACAAGAACACGCTTGAAAAAATTCTTTACGTTTTCAAACGGAGTGGAAACGAATCTGCTTCTTGATTTAAATTTCAGAAATGTGTTCATGTTAATTTCGTGCGGCAACTTAAAACCGCAGTATTACAAACAGTTTGCTTCTTTTCAGTACTTGAACTGAATAAATGTAATCGAAAATACTCGAACAATAATTCAGTTTAATTTTTTTCATGATTGCAATGTATATGGGTTTGTTTACCTATGTATGTTATGACCAGAGATGCCAGATATTTTCATAGAAAATCTGTATTGATTCGTATAAAATATCTGTATTTATCTGTATTCGCTAATAAAATGAAATTTCTGCAATACAATTATGTTAAAAGGTGTTTTTCCAATAGATTATGGTTATAGAGTGGTATATTAAATTTCATATCTTATATTATATTCATCGACGAAATTTTATAGTTTTTTCCTATCAACAACAATTGAATTATGGTGCCATATACTTGTCTAATTTGAAAATGTTCACTTCATAAGTTGAGATGGATTTCCAAAACCCAATATGCAACATCAAGTCAGGTAATACAACTGTCAGTCTGCCAATAATGTTTCACGATGCCAAGACTTGTCTAACTTTTAAGTTCAATTTAGTTACAAATTTTAATATAAGTGGATTTCAGTGTTCTTCATTAAATATCTGCTCAAAAAATATATATTTTAAAAAGTGATTTGTACGTTGATTCCTATACGTTTATCTCGTCATTGCAATCAAATACTAATAGATAGCTCAAATACTAATAGATAGTTTAATTTTTTCCTTCATACTTTTGGTGAAATCTGTATGAATCTGTATCAAATTTAAGAAATCTGTAAGAAATTTGTACTCTGTATTAAATCTGTATGCGCATGTAAAAATCTGTATAATACAGATAAATCTGTATAAATGGCATCTCTGGTTATGACAGTTCGAGCAGCGTCAGTCGAAATCTAGTACCACATTGTTAGGATCTCGATCACGAGGTCGAAAGCGATACGTAATGCCTCAGTTCAGTCGAATCGACTTCAAAAATAATCGTTTCGAGCAACTCGATTCGAGATGCATAATGTCAGCCCTGGTTTATATATGTCATATTCGAACGATTATGTTGCCTAAAACGAGCCGTGCTAAAATCGGTCCGAGGCTAAATGTCATGAAAAAGGATGCTGTACACGGTCTTTTTGGTACTTAGAAACAATTGTATGTAACAGAATAAAAAAATCGTCCATCGGCCAGAATAAGCCGAAAACAACGTTTTCGTTCGGCACGTCAGGAAAGACGTGGTACTTCGGTACCAAATATATAAGTGTTTTGCAAATAGCATTAACTTTACGTCTGCTTAGCGGTTCAAGTTGAACTGTTTAAGTTTGCAATAAGCAGTTCAATTTGAACTGCTCTGCACTGACGAGTCTAAGACGAAACGTAAAGAAAAGTAAAAACGGTTATGTGCCCTAAGCACAAACATAGGCTAACCCCTAAATGACCATACCTGCATCGGCCAGAATAAGCCGAAAACAACGTTTTCGTTCGGCACGTCAGGAAAGACGTGGTACTTCGGTACCAAATATATAAGTGTTTTGCAAATAGCATTAACTTTACGTCTGCTTAGCGGTTCAAGTTGAACTGTTTAAGTTTGCAATAAGCAGTTCAATTTGAACTGCTCTGCACTGACGAGTCTAAGACGAAACGTAAAGAAAAGTGAAAACGGTTATGTGCCCTAAGCACAAACATAGGCTAACCCCTAAATGACCATACCTGCATCGGCCAGAATAAGCCGAAAACAACGTTTTCGTTCGGCACGTCAGGAAAGACGTGGTACTTCGGTACCAAATATATAAGTGTTTTGCAAATAGCATTAACTTTACGTCTGCTTAGCGGTTCAAGTTGAACTGTTTAAGTTTGCAATAAGCAGTTCAATTTGAACTGCTCTGCACTGACGAGTCTAAGACGAAACGTAAAGAAAAGTGAAAACGGTTATGTGCCCTAAGCACAAACATAGGCTAACCCCTAAATGACCATACCTGCATCGGCCAGAATAAGCCGAAAACAACGTTTTCGTTCGGCACGTCAGGAAAGACGTGGTACTTCGGTACCAAATATATAAGTGTTTTGCAAATAGCATTAACTTTACGTCTGCTTAGCGGTTCAAGTTGAACTGTTTAAGTTTGCAATAAGCAGTTCAATTTGAACTGCTCTGCACTGACGAGTCTAAGACGAAACGTAAAGAAAAGTAAAAACGGTTATGTGCCCTAAGCACAAACATAGGCTAACCCCTAAATGAAAAAAATCGTGTTTTCCGTTGCTCCAAAGCATTTCTTTGTCATACAGCGCTCAAAACTCCTACTGCTGGAATAGGTGGAAAGAAAAATTTCGATATCTCCGTTAAAAATGGACGGATTTTAACAATCTATGGCTTGTTGGATAGCTATTACCGTGCGGAATCTAAGTCTGAAAACATATTCTGTTTTCAAGGTCAATTGTGACAGATACTGTCAAAAAACTGAAAATTTTGACATAAAACTTCGAATAACTCAAAAAGTAAACATCCGAACTCAAAACCATTCAATAGCGTTTTGGGTGACGGGGAGACCTTTCATTTACGACTAGTTTGATCAAAATCGGTCCAGCCATCTCTGAGATCTCGACCTCTTAGTTGACAACACACATACAGACACACACACATACACACACACACACACACAGACATTTGCTCAGTTCGTCGAGCTGAATCGATTGGTATATGTCATTCGGCCCTCCGGGCCTCGGAAAAATTTTCGAAAGTTTGAGCGAATTCTATGCCTATTTTTTATATATATAAAAAAAGGTAAAAACATGAAAAATGGCTCTATTTCATTAAACTGAAATGATAGCAGCATAGTATGTTTGAGAAAGTTGTGTAGTTTTAACGATGAAAAACTTTGTTTAACATGAAAAATTCATATAAATTGAAAGTATATGTGTTTTCTTACAAAAACTGGTTTTAGGACACCGTTTTCAGAAAATACATTATATCATGAATTACACTCAAGTTATGGGAACAGTACCTTCAGTAAATTTGTTTGAAATAACTTTTTGCAAAACTTTGTCGAAGTAATTTAGCCCCTATGTTGGGTCTCACTTTTAGGGGTATCAATCACAATAATAAAATTTTCCAAAAGATTGCGTCTATTATTCTGAGCAACTTTACTTAAGATACTGTACCTCGAAAACTACGTTCCTATGAGTTATCAATTTAGAGCGTGAAATCGCGCTTTTGAACCACTGTGCACAGGCCGAAATGTTCAGAGATGCCAGTGGTAACCTTCTCACGGACGAACGTGAGGTGATCGACAGGTGGAAGCAGTACTAGGACGAGCATCTGAATGGCGAAGCACAAGATAAAGAGAACGGTACAGGAATCAATCTGGGGACACGCTCAGCCTGACGGAGATAAGCGAGGAGATCGGCAAGCTGAGGAACAACAAAGCCGCGGGCAATGACCAGTTGCCAGGCGAGCTGCTCAAACATGAAGGAGAGGCACTGGCTAGAGCGTTGCACTGGATGATTTCTAAGATTTGGGAGGAGGAGATTCTACCGCAGGAATGGATGGATGGAGTGGTTTGTCCCGTCTACAAAAAGGGCGATAAGCTAGATTGTTGCAATTACCGCGCAATCACATTGCTGAACGCCGCCTACAAGGTACTCTCCAAAATCCTTTGCCGTCGTCTATCACCAATAGCTAAGGAATTCGTAGGGCCCTACCAAGCGGGATTTACTGGAGCCCGCGCCACTACGGATCACATATTTGCGATAACTTGACTCCAGAAGTGTCGTGAATAAAGCGTACCCACGTATCACCTATTCATTGACTTAAAACCGGCATACGACACAATCGATCGAGAACAGCTATGGCAGATAATGCACGAATACGGTTTTCCGGATAAACTGACGCGATTGGTCAAAGCAACGATGGATAGAGTGATGTGCTACGTCCGAGTATCTGGGACGCTCTCGAGTCCCTTCGAATCTCGGAGAGGGCTACGTCAAGGTGATGGACTTTCTTGTATCTTGTTCAATATTGCCCTGGAAGGTGTGATTCGAAGAGCGAGGATCGAACCGAGTGGCACGATCTTCCGAAATATTGTGACACGTAACCTTGAGAAGATAACGGAAACCTACATCGGACTGGCCATAAATGCGTCGAAAACAAAATACATGAGAGGAAGAGGCTCTAGAGAAGAAACACAACGCCTCCCACCACCAACCACCAATATTGATAGACGGTGACGATATCGAGGTGGTTGACGAGTTCGTGTATTTGGGATCACTGGTGACCGCCGATAATGACACCAGCAGAGAAATACTGAGGCGTATTTTGGCAGGGAATCGTGCTTTCTTTGCACTCAGAGAAACCCTCCGATCGAGAAAAGTACGCCACCGCACGAAATTGACCATCTACAAAACGCTCATTAGACCGGCTGTTCTCTATGGCCACGAGACCTGGACTATGTTGGCAGAGGACCAACGCACCCTCAGTGTTTTCGAAAGAAAGGTACTGAGGACCATCTATGGCGAAGTGCAGATGGAAGACGGAACGTGGAGACGGTGTATGAATCACGAATTGCAACAGCTGCTAGGAGAACCACCTATCGTACGGACAGTTAAATTGGACGTCTACGATGGGCTGGGCATGTCATGGTTCTTGAATCTAATCCGACTGGCACAAGAAGAAGAGGAGCGCAGCTAGCAAGGTGGATCGATCAAGTGGAGGGTGATCTCAGAAGTGTCCGTGCCTTGAGTGGCTGGCGACGAGCAGCCATGGACCGAGTTATGTGGAGACGTATTCTTGATACAGCAAAGGACATTATAGTTGCTATAGTTGCTAGGTACGGTACGATCTGTCATTAATATTCAGTTCGTATAGCTTCGAGTTTTTTTAAAAAAATTGTTTGGTTGGTTCACTATGTTAGTTATGACCAAGTTTTTGTGATCTGTTTTATTCGGAAGAAAAAGTGCAGCGGAAGCGCATCAAATGCTTATGGATGTTTATGGTGATTATGCTCCAACAGATAAATCATGGGGGGATTGGTTTCAACGTTTCAAGAATGGAGATTTCAGCGTTGAAGACAGGCCTAGTTCAAGACAAATAAAACATTCAAAGACAAACAGATGGAGGTGGTACTCGATGAATATCCTTACTTGCAGAATCATTGGAAAAAAAACTCAACAAGCAGTTTCTGCACGATTAAAATACATTGAAACGATTCAATAGCAAGGCTGTTGGGTGCCTTATGAACTGAAACCGAGAGACATTGAAAGAGGATTTTTCACTTGCGAGCAGTTGATTCAAAGACAACAAAGAATGGATTTTTTCATCGAATTGTTACTGGGGATGAAAAATGGGTATTCTATGAGCACTGATGAGTCTAAGACGAAACGTAAACAAAATTCAAAACGGTTATGTTCCCAAAGCACAAAATTAGGCTTACCACTTACCAATATTTTATGATAGCCCCAAGAAGAAAAATTATTACGCTATGCCCGATCAATTTATCAATTTCAAGTTGTGCTGGTCTGTTTAAATTGATGACCAACGACATTGATCTTTGATATACCGGATATACCAGTTCTCGGTTCCGGAAGTATTGGGAGAAAGTGATCGTTCACTCCAAATCGGTTATCACTCCAATATTTCCGAAACTCAAAAGCGGAACTCACTTTATTTTTCTCACAGATGGCTAAACTGATTTTCATCAGCAAAGACTCAAGTAAAAGGTCTTATGGTTCCATAGACTGTTAATAAATTTTGCTCGGATTTGACTTCTGGTCCCGAGACAACATGGTGGTGAGGTGTGTCTAATATTTCAATTCTTTTAAATTTGACACAAAACTGTTCACAAATTAAAAATGTAATGCTAGTTTATGTCAAAAAAAAACATTCTTGTTTTTTTTTTTCGAGATAAGAAGAAAAGTTTTGTGAATACGAGTGACTTGAGAAAGAAATCATTACACCAATTGGCTAATTTAAAACTGCTTGCTGGTAATGGTAACGGTAATCCATTTCCATGAAACCACTGTTGTAATTCCTTCTATTACAATCGTTAAGGAAAAGCGTACGACGTAGTATGCACTACGTAGTTCCACTTGAACCGCTAAGTAAACGGAAATGAAGACGTTTACCCATTCCATATCCCTTGCATTGCAATTGTTTGGAACCGAGCATTTACATGGTATAAAGCAATTAATCTTTGAAATTGCCAACTAACACACTTAAGAAATTATGTGCTTGACATACTCGCATCAGTGATCACCCCATCTACTTCAACGTTTGTTAACTGGAACGTAAACACGGAGTACTATGTACTATTTCTAGCACTTATTACCCAGTAGTTCTAGAACCGGATGGTGTTCTCTTGCATCATATAGTTATATAAAATCGTTCTTTGAAATCTAAATTTGAGAAAATCAGCCTAGCTATGCTTTTCTCTAGTATTCTACTTCAAATAAAAAAAAACAACGTTAAAAAAATAATGTTAATAGATAAGAGGCAGTTCGGACTTTCTCCTGCCGGTCGTTACGCCATTCAACAAAACAATCACTGTTTAATGACACTTCCTGCAGCCCAATAAAATTTCCACTTCACTCATGCTCGAGGCAGTCCGCCCGTACACGTGTCAAACTTTTCAACCCCTTTTGTTACACTCCGAATTATGATTATTACCCGAGGCTTGCCCACCCCCAATCGTAATTTCTACAACAGCCATTCTACGATTGTCCATTCATCCTGTCACCGTTGGCTTCCGGTGAAGGAGGTGTAAAAGTCGCAACGTGTGTGCATGACTAATAGCAGGGCAGACCGCTTATGACAAGTGCCTTTTCACCTTCATCGTGTCACCCCCCCACCCCCACCAAACGGCGGCTTTTCAACCGGTTATGATTGATACTAGTGAATGTCACCTTTATTTCATTTTTATTGCTTTCAACTTCATTCAATATGTGCCACTTGCCGGGGGTCACCATCATCTAGCAACTCAGCAAAAAAAACACACACACACACACCTCCCCACCCAAGGTGAGGTGCCGTGGATCGTCGTGTTCGGTCAATGGGTTACATGCACAATACACTGTCGGCTTGCCTATGGTTGTACCCACCCAATTGCCCCACGTCAACTCCGGCGCCACTGCCTGCTGTGACGATGTGTGATTACCGGCAAATTGAGCAACTACATAGAACGGCGAATACGAAACTTCACACCAAGCCTAGACGACTACTCTGCAGAATCATCATAACGTACAGCAAACACCGGAAAAGTATCACAGTAGGCAGTGAATTTACAGCGTTTCATATTTCCCACTGCGTCCAATTTTATGAGCCTGGAAGGTTCTTTTGACTTTTACTCCGAGTCTGCTACAATCAGCGGTAGATGGAGACCGAGAGGGCACATAAAATAATTTGAATTATAGATTTGGGAGCAATTTTCGGACTCCCTCGGACGAAGTTTATTTTTAATGAGCTTCATTTACTTGCTTTTAGCTGGATAAAGTGGCCGGCTGGTACTTTCATTGTATTTACGCAGGCTGAAGGTGTGTACTTTATCGGTAGGTCAGTTTGGAAAAGCTTTCGTTCCACATTTTGAGTGCTGTAATTGGAACTTATCGATTATTATCGACAGTATGGGAAATGAAAAAAGGGTGAATATATAATTCAAACTATGAGAGTTTGTAGCGTTGTCAGAAAAATCACCAAATAGTAAATATGAATGTTTTAAATTTGTTGTGTTTTATAGGATTCATCAGTTCTTTGGTGATTCGTGTAATTTGCATTGAGGAAAATGAATTCAATGTGTTACCGTTGCATTCAGTGAAATAAAATAAATTTCAAAATACGAAAAGGAATGACTTTTATGTGTCATTTTTCAGAATGCCTGCTTAGTTTTTGATCCGATTACCTGTTCCAGAATTACAAGGTGATTAGTGTAAAAACTCCTATTTCAAATTACTTTCTAAATTGTCTCAGCGATGGTTTGACCGATTTCCACAAACGTAGATTCAAATGAAATGAAAATAGTGAAGCCACTCCTCAAGGGTCTATTAAGAGGAGGAAGTTCCCTCCCAAATAACAAAAAAAAAAAAACACCTAAAACTACACCTTCAAAAAAGATCCCCGCGTTAAATCTAAAAAGCCAAATTTAAAAGCAAAAACTGTGCCTCCTGGTTTGTCAAATCCACAAACCAATCCAGGAACTAGCACAAGAAAAGACAATAATTCAGTGGGCTCCGTTTCACAGCCACCATCAGGATTACTGAAGTTTTCGGAAATTGTAGAATGGATTTTGGCAGCATTCAATATTTCTGAACCCCGAAAGACCCTCATAACGGCATTTCTTCCAATAGCTAGAACTTTTTTGAAACAGTTATCAGCTCAATGGCCAGCTCTCGCAGGTTTTGTATCATTTGATGGATAATTTTGCTTCTGCCGCAAATGATCCAATCACTGTCCTGTAGTGGAATTGTCGAAGCATCATGCCAAAACTTGATTCATTTTAAGTTTTGTTGCATAGTCAAAAATGTGATGTATTTGCTTTGTGCGAAACATGGCTTACATCAAACATAGCCTTAAATTTTAATGATTTTAACATTATACGTCTCGATAGAAACTCTCTGTATGGCGGAGTGTTTTTAGGAATTAAGAAATGTTATTCCTTTTATAGATTAAACATTCCTTCGAATTCTAGTATAGAAGTTGTTGCTTGTCAAATAAACATTAAAGGAAAGGACATTTGCATTGCTTTGGTATATATTCCTTCAAGAGCTCAAGTTGGACAACGACAGATTAATGAAATGGTCGAAGCCCTTCCTGCTCCACGTTTGATTTTAGGAGATTTCAATTCGCACGGAATGATGTGGGGTTCCGTTTACAATGATAGCAGATCATCTCTAATATATAATATTTGCGACAATTTTAGCATGACGGTACTAAATATGGTAGCATGACACGGATCCCAAGACCTCCTGCACGTCCAAGTGCATTAGACTTATCTTTTTGTTCGACTAGATTGTACCTGGAAAGTATTTCCTGATTTACACGGTAGCGATCATTTACCAATCATCATCTCAATTAGCAGTAACAAAGGCATTGCTAATGCAGTTAATATTCCATATGATTTGACAAAAAATGTTGACTGGAATAAATACCAAAGTAGTATCTCAAGTACCTTGAACTCAATGGAAGAGCTTCCTCCACTTGAAGAATATGATTTCCTCGTTTCTTCGATTCTGGAGGCCGCAGAAAAGCACAAACCAAACGATTTCTTGGTCCATTGTCTAACAGAAGACCTCCAAACCCTTGGTGGGACAAAGAGTGCTCAGATGCTAAACACCCGAAACAAAATGCTTTCAAGACGTTTTCAAAACGAGGAGGAGGAGCTCCTCAGAATTTTGAAACATTCTTGACTTTTGAAGCCAAGTATAAGAGCATATTCCGGGCCAAGAAATGTAGCTATTGGAGACATTTTATCGAAGGTTTGGCAACAGAAACCTCAACGAACACTCTTTGGAATACGACCAGACGAATGAGGAATCGTAACGTGGGAAATGAGAGTGAGGAATACTCGAACCGATGGATATTTGATTTTGCGAGGAAAGTTTGTCCAGATTCTGTTCCTACGCATAGCATTATTAGGGAGTCTTCTCCAAACAATGGTACCATTGATAGCCCCTTTCCAATGATGGAATTTTCCATAGCACTCATGTCTTGTAACAATAACGCTCCTGGGTTGGACAGAATTAAATTCAACTTGGTGCAGAATCTGCCCGATCTCGCAAAAAGACGTTTGTTGGAATTGTTCAACAAGTTTCTTGAGAAAAATATTGTTCCACCTGACTGGAGGCAAGTGAAAATTATCGCCATTCAAAAGCCGGGAAAACCAGCTTCCAATCACAACTCATATAGACCCATTGCGATGTTGTCCTGCATCAGAAAATTGTTCGAAAAATTTATTCTACGACGTCTCGACACTTGGGTTGTTGTCAGATACTCAGTTTGGCTTCCGTAGAAATAAAGGGAGGAATGATTGCCTTGCAGTACTTTCGTCTGACATCCAAATTGCCTTCGCTCAAAAACAACAAATTATATCTGTATTTTCAGACATTAAAGGAGCATTTGATTCATTTTCCATTCATTTTCTTTCAGACAAGCTCCATCAACATGGACTTCCAGCGATTATAAATAATTATTTGCACAACCTTTTGTCAGAGCAATGCATGTATTTTTCACATGGCGATTTGGCAACATTCAGAATTAGCTACATGGGTTTCCAGCAAGGCTCATGCCTTAGTCCGCTCCTGTATAATTTCTATGTAAACGACATTGACAGCTGTCTAGTAACCCCATGTACACTAAGACAATTGGCAGATGATGGCGTAGTTTCAGTTACTGAACCCAAAGCTATTGAACTGCAAAAACCATTGCAAGATACCTTAGATAACTTGTCCGTTTGGGCTGTTCATCTGGGTATCGAATTCTCTGCGGAGAAAACAGAGCTGGTCGTCTTTTCAAGAAAGCATGATCCCGCGCAGCTTCAGCTTCATATGATGGGAAGAATGATCCAACAGGTTTTGACTTTCAAATACCTCGAGGAGTGGTTTGATTCCAATTGCACGTGGGACACATTAGGTATCTAATAACAAAATGCCAACAAAGAGTAAATTTTCTTCGAACAATAACAGGATCTTGGTGGGGTGCTCACCCGGAAGATCTAATACAATTGTATCAGACAACGATACTTTCAGTGATGGAATATGGATGCGTTTGCTTTCGTTTCGCTGCAAACTCAAATATTATCAAATTAGAGCGAATTCACTATCGTTGTTTGCGAATTGCCTTAGGTTGTATGTATTCGACTCATACCATGAGTCTTAAAGTTCTGGCAGGAGTTCTTCCATTGAAAGATCGTTTTTGGGAGCTTTTATCGCGACAGCTAATAAGATATGAGGTACTGAATCCCCTGGTTATTAGTAACTTCGAAAAACTAGTCAAGCTTCAACCTCAAACAAGATTTATGACAGCATATTTGAATCATATGTCACAGGAAATCAACTCTTCAAGATATATTCCTATCCGTGACACCCTCCTAAATGTCCCTGATTCAACTCTATTTTTCGACACATCCATACAGCGCGAAGTGCGTGGAGTCCCGGAACACCTACGCTCGATGGAAATCCCAAAAATATGTTCAAGTAAGTTCAGGCATATTGACTCTGATAAGATGTTTTACACGGACGGATCACGAATTGAAGAGTCTACTGGGTTTGGGATGTTCAACGAAAATGTTTCGCCCTCATGTAGGCTTCAAGAACCTGCATCTGTTTATATAGCAGAGTTAGCAGCAGTTTATTATAACTTGAGGGTAATCGTCACATTATCTCCAAACCATTATTTTCTCTTCACAGATAGTCTGAGTGCAATTGAAGCCATTCGCTCATACGTTGCTGGCAAAAATGAACAGTTTTTCTTGGGCAAAATAAAACAGTGCCTAAACGACATATTGAGTAATAGGGTCCCAGTTCATTGCTCCATTCCAGACAATGAAAGAACCGACAATTAAGCCAAATGTGATGCTCTTGAGGGTGAAATTTGTGAGCGGTCGATTGCTTTCGACGAATACTGTAGCGCGTATCGCCAAAGAACGCTCGCCAGCTGGCCGGCTTCTTGAGATGAGGATATCCTGGGTCGGTGGATGCATTCAATTATTCCCAAAATATCGATAAAGGTAGTATTCGGGGGGCTGTATGTGAGCAGGGACTTCATTCGTGTGGTGTCCGGACTCATGTCCCATCACTACACGTTAGGTGCACATCTTCTTCGAATTGGACTCTCCCAGACTAATCATTGTGCTTGTGGCGAAGGTTATCGCGATATTGATCATGTAGTTTGGACACTTCGAAATGACATGAAATTCATTGAGAAAAAGAATACTGATAGCGACCGCCGCGGCTTGAACCGAGAACCATTGGATGGCAAAGTACGTCCGTTAATCGACTGAGCCATCTGCTACTTCGCTCGTAAAAGGTGCATTTGAATTCATACAGTCGCACCTGCTTGCAGAATGCAAGTTACAGTCGAAACTAGTAAAATTCAAGCTAATCTAACATTAAGTCATTACAAATGAAATTTTCCGTCATTTGACAAATTAGGTCTTTTTGAATTACATCGTATAAGGGATTAGGTTATCTGGAAATTTCAATTTTTTGTTGTTGTGTTGAATATCGTGAGGTCAGGTTGTTAGCTAACAAGTTCTTTGCCTACCAAAGATCGTGACTTTCCATACGTGAAACTGCTTCATCATTTCATTAAGACCATTGGAGTTTAAATTTATATTTCAATTTTTTTTATGTTAGCCTCCTTCCTCTTCCATTAGTTCAACCAATAGCCTGCTATCATACTCTGAAATAAAGGGGATGCACTGATACAAACAAACCAGAAATAATTATAAAATAATGCACAGTATATGCAAAAATAAATGCTATTTTTAAATGTAATCTATAGAAGCTAATCGTTTGATAAAGACAATGTTTTTGAGTAGAAATACTAATATAATATTTGAGGAAACTAGTAGTAATATGTTTCATTAAATACTAACCGTTGTGATTGCTAATCGAAATACTACGGCAAAAAAATACTAATGTATATTGCCTTCTGAAATAAACGTATTTATGAAAATTAACTCATATTTTTCGAAGTATCTTTTGCTAATAAAAGTTAAATGCCCAATTTCATAATTCGGAGTCATTTTCGGCAAGGAAATCGACGAACAAAAAAAAAGTTGGAAACGCAATCGACCTCCAGCATTGCAAATCTCGTAGCCACATGAAACCATTTACACACTCAGGAAAAAGAAATTAAAGTTTTATTACCGTGATTTCATGGCCCTTCTCCTTATTCTGACGTAAAAGTTACCCCCTACCCACCCCCCCTCTGGGCTGGGCACGGAAGTCAAAAGTACACTATAAAGCTTATCAATTGTGGCACGAGTTCCATTAGTGCATGGCGAATGCAGTTTTTTGCACGTCTGTTTCCGGGAATACTTGACGGAGCGGAACCAGGTCAAAGCTCAGTGAAGAGTCTTATTCCCTCAAAGTGGTTTCGTGGTTGCAATTTAATTAAAATTGCTTGAATGCCGTGATAGTTTTCTTTTTGCTGCAGGTCCAGTAGGTCAGTAAGTTGTTTCCTGTTCGAAACAACACCAACTATTCAGTGATCGTTGGATTTGTGCTACTGCTACTAAGATGACAGTGTAATGAAATAAGAAAAATATTTTTCTATCTCACAGACATGGGGCGATGTTTCGTACCAATGCTTGTCGTTCACAAATTAGGACTTTGTTAATTGAACATTTGAGTTTTTCTTCCAGCACTGCCCCCAGCAACGCACAACTTTTCCAATTGTTCTAATATTCATGACAACATCCAATTCCGACAGTTCCACTTTCTCCAACTTCATTACAACACAACGTACCGCCAATCGTAAAACTCAATTATATGCGCGAAAACCATAAACGAAAAACAAACTCGTTAACCTCGCAGTCGCACACTTGACGGGGTCTCCGTTTTACTCCACATCGGTACCGACCGAGTCCGGAATGTCTCCTCTTCCCGAGTGGCCACCGCATTCGTTTGGTAGGAACCATGTTTTGTTATACTGCGAAGCTTGCGTAATCAATTTACAACTTCCCCATAGTTTGGCCAGGGTTCGGCCACCAAAATCCATTCAGCAGCGGGGAACAGACTCATGCGCTCCTTTTTATCGGGCAGTATATTTTTCTCCCGGAATACCCATGGGTGTCTCACCTGGCAGAAAAAGGCCCCGAGTTTGGAGTGCTGCGGTTATTCCACGCTCTGCGGAAAAGCGGGTTAGTGAATAATTAATTAGATGTAGTGGTAGCAGTTTTTAAGGGCTTGTGCAATCTTCCATGGAAACCTCCCCCCCCCCCCCCCTTCTTGTTGAAAGCTGCGATTGGACGGAATGCGTCCCAAAAAAAAGGATTACGATATCTTCCATCGTGCGTGTGTGCACCGGGGACTACCGAGAATTACGAGTTTTGCTCGAATGAAGAAAACCCAATTTTAAGATTATTGTTGGGTCAACCAACGCCAATGCATACTACTGTTCAGGTCTTCGTACAGTTGCTGTACAGTACCGAGTAGAACTGGAAACATTCGCTACGTACTCGTGTTCAATGGACTGGAAATAAGCGTTACGCATGGTGTGATTAGTTTCCATATTCAGTGGCATTACCAAACGTTGCTTCTAAGGTATTATTAGAGAAGTGTAAGGTAAGGGAATGCTTAGAGATTAGTTTGAATATATTATCTCATTCTGTTTTCCAGGTGTGAGTTTATTTTTCAGATGTAGAATAGATAGAGAAAACCATGTCTCCTATTCTATAAGATTACAATATTAGGATAGAAAAAATGAACAGCAATAGGGACCCATCCAAATCTCATATGTCATTACCCAGTAGAAGATTAGAGTTCAATTTATTTTGGTGTGAATCAGGAATCAGAACTAATTGGCTCAAGTGGCACGTTTCCCTAATTATTTGGAGATTTGTGCCTTGCCATAGCTTCTAATAAAAGCAGATCAAAGCCCAATTCGTTCAATTTCGCCATTGTTTTCATCAACTTGTGGCAGGGTGCATTGTCATTGTCGAAAGCAATCGCGGCACCCACTTGGAGAAAACCTTTTTCATGCTCAATTTTTCATGAAGGATAGTAAATACACTTTCATATGACATCTGTGTCATCTCAGCAATCTCACGGAGCTTCACTTTACGATCTTTCATTATAATTTTTGTCACTTCACTCACATTTTCCGGTGTAACGGCTTCCACAGGTCTATCCGAGCGTTCCGCGTCATTTGTGTCGGTACGACCACGTTTAAACTCAGCGAACCCCCGCAAATCGTTGCTTTTGATGGACAAGAGCGCGGATAACATTGTTCAATCCATTGTTTCGCTTGCACGGTGTTTTTACCCATCAAAAAACAATGTTTTATCAAAACACGAAACTCGGTTTTTTTTCCATTTTTTAAACAAACTACAAAACGACTTTACTCCAACCTCGATAACTCAGCTGTTTCTGGTCGGATCGACTTAAAATTTTGACTCGTTTCAAGCAAAGGTTAGAACTCTAGAAAGACGTGGTTACTGGTTTACTACGAGCGCCATCTCTGCTTTAGTCTCGGGACTTATTGATCCATGTGTTAACTATGGGTCTCAGAGGCTCCGTTCGAAAGTGGGGTTTGATGTGGAACACATCTTTGTTTTCTATATAGGGGTGCAAATTAGAAACTCAAGGAAAAATACACGTAGAAATGTGGTCAGGTTTAAAACAATTACAGCTCAGTCTATTGTGTATCAATTATTAATATTATTTCATCATTTGATTGGAAATATTTCTAAGATTTGATTTGAATGTATCAAGCCACGTATTTTCAATTATATATGATTGAAATTTTGATTAGCAACGAGCAGTGTCGTATTTTGTCTGCTAAACATCTCCGGCATATCGGATCTCCCAGCCATAGACGACGGTTTTGAAGCAGTAAGCGATATATAAAAGGGAAAGCATCGCTCTGATTGGTCAATCGATGCAGAAGCGAAGCTGTTGGAAGCACGCAAATCTATAAATAGAAACGAAATTATAGCTAACGTTTCAGTCCTACGCGTAGCATGCTAGAGGTAGGTTGTTGCCTGACAGCAAGACAAAAAGTGCCATAAAACGATTTGAAGCTTTAATGGGTATGCTCTGATCTTGTGTCATGCAAGCTCGGATGAAATTCCATGTTATGTCGTTTCGCCTGATAAATTGACAACGACCCCAGGGTAAATTTTGAGTGGTTAAGATTAATTTCTAATTTATATAAGATGAACTCGATTGATAATGAGAAAAAGTTTATCGCTTCAACCGAAATCGCAGAATAGTAGAGAAACTTAACGCTATAAAAATAACTGCTTGTATACAAAACTTGAACACAAGCTTGGCGAAGAGAAGCTTTAATATCAAAATCCGTATCGCAAGTATGGTCAAAGATATAATTGCATACATTTGGGATATTGGTGTAATTTCGTCGGCTATAAAACAAACAATGTTCGGCGTTGGTTCCTAATCAAGATAAATCTAGGCAGACTCTCGTGCAATTGCGGATTCAAAAGTGTGACGATTGATTTTTTTTTTATTCAATAATATAATTTTTAGGGCACACTGCTTAAGCTCTAAGGTGCCAAGGGCTTTTTCTAATTTTATTATTAACGACTAACTTAAAACTAGGATAGTATAATTGGATAGTGTTGTATTGGGGTCGCAGTGGTCGACTTTGGCAGGTCCAGCCTTCAGCTGGCGATCGGCACCGGCCGGTGGATGGAATATGTCATGAGTCTTCCAGATGACGTTGGCCGCATCCTTCGGTCCGTGTGGGTCCGCGGGAAACACCGCCAGGCTACGAATACCCGGCGGGTGGCCCGCATGACTAGGGCGGCATTCCGTGGGCGATGATGGTGATGTTACATAAGAGAACGAAAAAAATATAGAGAAGTAAATATTGCGGAAAACGAAGTAAAATGGGGATATGGGAACGAAATGACTAAGAACGACAGAGATCTAATTAGTTGACATCGAGATGGAGAAGAGACGGGGAGGGGGGAAGCGAAAAGGTTAGTGACAGCAAAAAGATCTTGTTAGTTCCGATGAAGATGGTGGACAGATGAGGAATCGGGATAATCGGCGGAAGTTAGTGTCGAACCTGCAGGTGAAAATTATTCTTAGCCACAGTTGAAACAACGTCGATAAATAGGAGGAACTTTCTAAGCAAGATGTAACAGATTACACTTGTATATTAATGTGTTTGAGGAACTGGTATATCAGAAGCATATATGAACTATCCCGACTCGCCAACACATCCCGAACCGGAACCTCAGGCGGTCTACCTCGGGCCCTGAGGGATTCCAATAGCTCCGATCTGGCGTCGCGATACTCTACGCACGACCACACGACATGCTCGATGTCCTGATAACCGTCGCCACAGGTGCAGAGCCCGCTCTCCACGATCCCGATACGCCGGAGATGTGCGTTGAATGTATAGTGATTTGACATGAGCCGCGACATAACACGAATGAAATCGCGACTCACGTTCATCCCTTTGAACCAAGGTTTCGTCGATACCTTAGGAATAATGGAGTGTAGCCATCGTCCCAGTTCGTCATTCGTCCATGAAGTTTGCCAACTTTCGAGAGTTTTCTGACGAGAAATACTGAAAAATTCATTGAAGCAGATTGGTCTTTCATAAATGTCACCTTGTAATGCGCCCACCTTAGCCAATGAGTCTGCCTTTTCATTGCCCGGAATGGAACAATGCGAAGGGACCCAGACTAACGATATTAAATAAGACCGTTCAGATAAAGTTCTCAAATGTTCCCGTATTTTCCCCAAGAAATATGGGGGATACTTTCCTGGCTTCATTGCCCGGAGAGCTTCTATTGAACTTAGACTGTCCGTGACAATGAAGTAATGGTCTTTGGGCAAGGTTTCAATGATCTCGAGGGTGTACTGAATAGCAGCTAATTCTGCGACGTAAACTGAAGCCGGATCATTGAGTTTGTACGAAGCGGTGATGTTCTGATTGAAGATGCCGAAGCCTGTGGACTCGTTGATGTTTGATCCGTCAGTGTAAAACACTTTTTCACAGTTGACTGTTCTAAGTTTATTATAAAAAACATTAGGGGCCACTTGAGGGCGTATGTGATCCGGAATTCCACGAATCTCTTCTCTCATGGATGTGTCGAAAAACACAGTAGAATCAGAAGTATCCAAGAAATGAGCACGGTTGAAAACAAACGAAGAAGGATTGATATTCTGAGCCATGTAATCAAAATACAAGGACATAAAACGGGTTTGAGAATTAAGCTCAACTAACCTTTCGAAGTTTTCAATCACCATCGGATTCAAGATGTCGCATCGGATTAGCAATCGATATGAGAGATCCCAGAATCGATTTTTCAACGGTAAGACGCCCGCGAGCACTTCGAGACTCATCGTATGAGTCGGCTGCATGCAACCTAAGGCAATACGCAAACAACGATACTGAATTCTTTCCAGTTTAATGAAATGGGTGTTCGCGGCGGATCGGAAGCAGAAGCATCCATATTCCATTACGGACAATATCGTTGTTTGGTAAAGCCTGATCAGGTCTCCTGGGTGGGCACCCCACCATGATCCGGTTATTGTACGAAGAAAGTTGATTCTTTGCTGGCATTTTTGTTTCAGATACCCAATGTGACATCCCCAGGTGCCTTTGGAGTCAAACCAGACCTCGAGATATTTGAATGTGAAGACCTGAGCTATGTTTTCACCCCCTAGTTGAAGCTGTAGTTGTGCTGGTTCTCGCTTCCTTGAAAATACAACCAACTCAGTTTTCTCCGTAGAGAACTCGATACCCATTTGAAGAGCCCATGTGGATAAGTTGGCAAGAGTATCTTGTAACGGCCCTTGCAGATCGCCAGCTTTGGGTCCTATAATGGACACAACGCTGTCGTCGGCAAGTTGTCTCAGCGTGCAAGATGTGTTGATACATTTATCGATGTCGTTAACGTAAAAATTGTATAAAAGGGGGCTTAAGCATGAGCCCTGAGGAAGACCCATGTAACTGAATCGTATTTTCGACAAATCACCATGCGCGAAATACATGTGTTTCTCGGACAATAGATTATATAAAAAGGTGTTCAAAACCGGCGAAAGACCATGCTGGTGCAGCTTCTTAGATAGGATATTTATAGAAACTGAATCAAAAGCCTCCTTGATATCTAGAAATACTGATGCCATTTGTTCTTTACGAGCAAATGCCATTTGAATTTCGGTTGAGAGCAACGCAAGACAATCGTTCGTTCCTTTACCCCTGCGGAAGCCGAATTGTGTATCTGAAAGTAAACCATTAGTCTCGACCCAATTGTCTAGACGGAAGAGAATCATTTTTTCGAACAACTTCCAGATACAGGAAAGCATAGCAATCGGCCGATACGAATTGTGACCGGAGGCTGGTTTCCCAGGTTTTTGAATGGCGATAACTCTCACTTGTCTCCAGTCGTGTGGAACAATATTACCCTCGAGGAACTTGTTAAATAAATTCAGCAAGCGCCTTTTGGCAGAGTCAGGAAGATTTTTCAACAAGTTGAATTTAATTCTGTCTAACCCCGGGGCTTTATTGTTACACGACAAGAGCGCAAGTGAGAACTCTACCATCGAAAACGGTGTTTCGTTTGTATTCGAAGTCGCGGCGCGGGATATCTTCTGTTCCGGAACAGAATCAGGACATACTTTTTTAGCGAAATCGAATATCCAGCGGTTAGAATATTCCTCGCTTTCGTTCGTTGTGTTTTGGTTGCGCATTCGTCGAGCTGTGTTCCAAAGAGTGCTCATCGATGTTTCTTTTGTTAATCCGTCAACAAACCGTCGCCAGTAACCTAGTTTCTTTGCTTTAACTAAGTTCTTCATTTGCTTATCTAGTGCTGCGTAATTTCTATAATTATCAGGTGTTCCATATTTTCTGAACTTTTTGAATGCTAAAGATCTTTCCGCGTTCAGTGATGAGCACTCTTTGTCCCACCACGGGTTGGGAGGACGAATGTTGGTATTCGCGCCGGATACACGTTTCGTCTGAGCTTAAATCGCAAGTGTCGAGAATCAAGCCAGCCAAAAACGTGTACTCTTCCTCCGGAGGAAGTTCTTGTGTTGTTTCTAGTTTCTCAGATATCGATATTGCGTAGCATTTCCAATCAATATTTCGTGTGAGGTCATACAAAACATTGATTGTTTCCGATGGTCTTAATCCGCTGGCGATTGAAATTACGATAGGCAGATGATCGCTACCGTGGGGATCAGGGATTACCTTCCACGTGCAATCCAACCGTAGCGATGTCGAGCAAAGGGATAAGTCCAGCGCACTTGGTCTTGCTGGTGGTGCGGGAATTCGTGTCATTTCTCCCGTATTCAAGATTGTCATATTGAAGTTGTCGCCAATATCATGGATCATACCTGATCTGTTATCATCATGAAGACAACCCCATCCCGTACCGTGAGAGTTAAAGTCTCCTAAAACTAACGTCGGTGCGGGAAGAAGTTGCATGATACTGCTGAGCCAGTGGTACCCAACTGAGGCTCTAGGGGGAATATAGATGGAAGCAATACAAAGGTCCTTGCCTTTAATTGTGACATGACATGCGACAACTTCAATACCTGATATCGAGGGGAGGTTAATTCGAAAGAAGGAATAGCACTTTTTTATCCCCAAAAGTACTCCTCCGTAGGGATTATCTCGATCCAGGCGAATAATGTTAAAATCGTGGAAGTTTAGTGATACATCAGAAGTTAACCAAGTTTCGCACAATGCAAATGCGTCACATTTCAGATTATTTACTAAGTATTTAAAAGGATCTATTTTCGGGATGATACTTCTACAGTTCCACTGTAAAACAGTGATCGAATCCTTGACCTCGTTCGAAAAATTAGCCATCGAAGGAAACGATTGCTGAGAGGAGGGGCCATTTTGCAGTCAGCTGCATCAAAAACATTTTAACTTTTGGCAGGAAAGTCATCAAAATACCTTTTAGGGGGTCAGAAATGTTGAAGACGGAAAATATAAAGTCCACAATGTCACTGAATTTTACAAGTCCAGCACTTGATGTGTTTTCTGGTTCCTTGGGGACTTTCGGGGTTTTGGGTGTCCCCGGAAGTGTTGGATATTCTTTCTCCGATTTCAAGTCTCCGGAACTAGGAGCTTTTGGCTTCTTCTTTTCGTTTTTTTTACCAACACTTCCTTCTGCTGTTACTTTTGGAGGGCCTTCAAGAGATATCTTCGAACCCTTTCTAGGGAGTTTAGGAGATGATATATTTTTCCTCTTCCTAAAACTTCGAGGGACAGTTGAAGATGTACCTTCTTGAGGATCGTCAGAGTCGCAATCGTCCGCAGACAAACAGGTGTAGGGGTTCTGTTCAGGTGGTGTGGCGATTTTCAGCATTTCTGCGAACGAGCGGTTTGATCGTTGCTTGAGAGATCGTTTCAAATGATCTCCACGCAATTTATACGCAGAACATGCTGTGAGGTCATGCGGGGCCGCCCCACAGTAAAGACACTTTTCAATGTCTCTGTCGCAAACGCCATCCGCATGACTCTCTCCACACTTCGAGCAGCGGGGCCGATTTCCACAATGGGAAGTTGTGTGTCCTAGTTGTTGACAACTAGTGCTATTCATTACCCGTGGTACGAAAAGTCGTACAGGTAGACGAACCCTGTCCAGGAGAACGAATTTCGGCAAAGCCGAGCCGGAGAAGGTCACCCGATACGAGTCCGAGTGGGGATAAGACTTTGTCCCATCCGCGGCGATCGATACTGAATGCAAACGTTTGCAGTCCAGTATCTTGACATTCTTAAGCAAGGGATCTTTAAAACATCCGACCCCATGTTTGAGAATGTCCTCGCATGTCAGACTGGGATCCGTGATCACTCCGTCTATCTCGACTTCGCGAGCTGGTATATAAACGCGGTAGTCCCGCGTAAAGTGATCGTTTCGAGCGATCTCATTAGCATGTTTCAGACTGGTCAACGAGACCCTGAGCTTATCGGGACGAATTTTTGAGATAAATTTCAATGTTGGATATTTCGACGTCAAGTCATTAGATATTTTCAAAATATTAAGCGGTTTATTCTTCTCTTTGGTCCGAAAATAAACCACATAAAGGCCGGCCGAGGGTGAAGGCTCTTCGGAATACTGTTTAACCCGGTGAGTCTTACTATTTGGAGCAGATTTAGAATCTGTTTCCATTTTATCTTCGGGGGGCAGGGTAGAATTTAATGGACTTGCCATAGCGCGGTTGAGGTTCCGCGCAAATTATAGGGGGAGTCAAAATATAAGACGATAAAGGGACACGAAGGAAAAAAATATAATACTTAGCTAATGATCCGTAGCAACTCGGCCGCTGAGGCCAAGCGTTAGTTACAACGGCCTCTGAGAATTAATATGCACACAGCACCGGTTCACGGCACCACACTAAACGTCCGTTCACTGTTCGTATTGTTTTGACACAATAGCACCCGGCACTGTCTAACTGTATTTATTGTTTATACTGTATTGATCTACTGCACAAGCTCGCGAATACAAAAGATTTGATATTAAATGACCTTGAAACGGATTAGAATGGATTAACGCACAGCTGCTCTAATGCAAACTACCATCCGATCGATACGACGGTCACGAAAGGAGTGATGACGGTTGGGTAATGTCAGAGACATAACTGGATGTCATGGATACGAATAAAACTGACAGGCTTCCTAATATCATTTAGTTGATCGATTGTGTGAATTGTACAAGCAATCTTCTTCTTCACTACTAGAATTTGAAACAATGCACCTACACTAAAGTATGGTTAAGTTACATCAAACATTCTGCCACACAATTAAATATTATACAGTATTTTTTATAGTTCTTTATAATTAAAAAGTGGTGATTCTTAAAAGAACCCTTCATGAAGGTGTTCGCGCTGGGGAGTGACGAGTTGAATTCGAATTCCGATGGATGCCGTTGACTGATCGTCATTTATTTGCACCCTGAGCTGTTGTCTGTAGGCGTAGGTATAGCGTTTACAGCCGATAATAATCTTCCAATGAAGAAAACATTGATTCGTTGGGTTGATCAATGATACAATAGGGATATGATATGAAAAGTATGAAATATATCTACGACCTTATACATTGATATTTTTTAGCAAATACGAGATTAATACATGTGCCTTTAAGCGTAGTAACCTGTGAAAGAGATTTCATGTCCAACTTGATATACTTGCTCGATGAATTTAATATTATTTTGTCTTAAAGCATCTATATTTGAATCCCCCAGAACTATCATCGGTGTATATTTACGAGAATATAAAATTCCTCTTGTACAGCAACAGATATTTTGTTCTCTTCCTCAGAATGCGTTCTGATTGGCTGGTGCTGTCATGGGTCAAATGAAACAGGTTTTTCAAAAGTGTACTATTGAAACACTTCAATGCTGTTGCAATACATGTTCAAGTTGAAAAATTTCGATACTATTGGTAGTTAGATTATATAAATTTTTCCACTGATCACTGAGCTATGAGCTTCCAAAATACGAGAAAGGCAAACGCGCCTTATGAATTATCCTCTTTGATACTCGTTTATACCAACCATTTCAGAAAAGTTTAATTTTGAATTAAGGTAAGGGCTCCCTATTTCATCTCATTTGTAAGGACGTTACCTTAAAAACCTGATTTAGCCACCAAAATCACTACGATTTTTTCATATTTCTGCATATTTCGCCTTGCTCCACATTGGGAATTGATTTACATTCCTGGGAAATTAAAATAATAATTAAAAAATCAGCTAAAAACACTTCTAATATGTTCACTACTAGGCTCCTAATTTCATCTCAAAAGTTTTGTATTCATATACATAATTGTGCCTACTTCTCATTCTCCAACGCAATACAAAATCGAACCCGTTTTGTTACAATATTTACTTGCTTCTGGTCTGCCGCCACTTAATTACGGGTGAAAATTACCAACACAATAAAAAATAGTCTAGATGAGCAACGTTGAGTCAAATAAATGGTTACCTTCCAACATCGCGAAAAAGTTAAATATATTATCAACGTAATCCAATAATTTATTGTGACGATTCCTTTTCAAATATTTCGATGAAATCAGGCATCCCTGCAAGCAGCTGATCGCTGTTGACAAACGAGGGGAAACCAACTAGTAAAAAAACTTTTACATACCACAAGGGGTGTACAGATAGTAAATAGTTCGCGCAGTACAATATAGGTGGAACTAGTGCATCACGAAAAATTATTTTTATAAGAATTTACTCATACTGTCATTTCTGTTAGTCTGTGACGTAACCTTGAGAAGATGACGGAAACCTACATCGGACTGAAAGCGTCGAAAACAAAATACATGAGAGTAAGAGGCTCTAGAGAAGAAACACTACGCCTCCCACCACGAATATTGATAGACGGTGACGATATCGAGGTGGTTGACGAGTTCGTGTATTTGGGCTCACTGGTGACCGCCGACAATGACACCAGTATAGAAATACAGAGACGTGTTTTATCTGGGAATCATGCGTACTTTGGACTCAGAAAAACCCTTCGATCGAGAAAAGTACGCCACCGCACGAAATTGACCATCTACAAAACGTTCATTAGATCGGTTGTTCTCTATGGCCACGAGACCTGGAATATGTTGGCAGAGGACCAACGCGCCCTCAGTGTTTTCGTAAAAAAGGTACTGAGGACCATCAACGATCGCTTTTTTTATTTAAAATAAACTCACTTTTTGATTTAGGAACCACTTTCGTCTGAAGTTTTACAATTCATCATGTTTCTGAATATTTACTAATCGATTCGTCCCAAAACATGATCACTATTTCACATAATTACACCACTATTCAATGTTGGATGACTTCATAGTTAGTAATGTTCACTTTCCACTTGTTTATTCAACTATTAAAGACTTCTGAAATTACCTGATAAGCAATAAAAGCAATGAAAAATATGAGATGAAAATTTGCACTTAATTTACTTGATTGCGCTTTGTTTCCATATCATTTCGTATCGCAAGGTTGCCAAGCTTTCTCATAATGTTAAATAAGAAAATTTATTTTTTCTTCTTTAAATTATCATCAACAAGTATTTTTTGATATCCGTGACATTAGTTTAATTTTATCAATGATATTTATATATAAATAATACTGTTTCGGATTCTAATATTACCAAATAGACCGTGTTAAATACTAATCAAATAACCATTGTGGCAAATCTAGTAGCACTGGTTTCTTTCCGCTATACGTCACCATAACACTGTTAAATGTGTGTGTTTCATCGGCTGTGCACAAAGATGCCAGATATTTTCATAGAAAATATGTATCTGCTCTATTTGTTTTCACTAATAAAATGAATCAAATTCAAATTCAAATTGGTTTTAAATTTTAATATAAATGTTTATCAGTGTTCATCATCAAACATTTGCATAAAACATTTCCATTTTAACATGTGATATGTCCGTTGATTAATAAACTTTTAAAGAAGTACTGCAATCAAATACTAATAGATACTCAGAGAGAAAAGTCTAACGGTCTACTTCTCACTTTTTATGAACCTTTACAAATCTGTATTAAATTTAGAAAATCTGTAATCTGCTTTAACGAATGCGAACGCAAAAATCTATAAAATACAGATAAATCTGTATGAATGGCATCTCTGATTCTGCATTTTGTTTTAGGAAGGGCTAATGCCTAAATAGTAACAATTCTTTTTTTGTTTTTTTTTTTAATTTCTCCAAATTAACGGCAGAGTAAAATTTTAAATTTGAAACGAAAGGTTATTACCGATCCAAAATATTTCATACGTCGAATTGATTCCAAATTTTTTTAAATATCGTGTGTTGTGTCATAGTTGGCACTAGGCCCTTTTTAAAGAAAATTCTGACATTTTAAACCTGAGAATGTAATAGTGCAATATTTTGGTTTTAATTGCTGTCGCCATTGATAATTTATGGGATGAACAAAGGACCAACGATAATATGAATACAAAACTTTTGAGATGAAATTAGGAGCATAGTAGTGAACATATTAGAAGTGTTTTTAGCTGATTTTTTAATTATTATTTTAATTTCCAAGGAATGTAAATCAATTTCCAATGTGGAGCAAGGCGAATTAAGCAGAAATATGAAAAAATCGTAGTGATTTTGGTGGCTAAATCAGGTTTTTAAGGTAACGTCCTTACAAATGAGATGAAATAGGGAGCCCTTACCCTACATCTGTTGAGTTCTGAAGCGTGTTCTTCACCAGTACCAGAGTAGCGTAGTTGGTAGAGTTGGTCTCCCCGGAAAGAAGAAGGGCGAAGGTTTGAGTCCTTCCTCTGGGCGATATTTTTTCGCAAAATTTGCAATTTTCACTGTTTCAGGAATTTTAAACGTTTCTTGGTGCCTGTTGCTCATTAGTAGTGATGTGTAGAACTCATATGTGGTTTTTTATCCTCTGAAATTTAAGGGAATATGTCGTCTAAAAGTGTGATAACTAAGTGCTCACAAGTTCCTATCCCATGCCTCTCCATGTGCCTATGATGACATTTGGTCAATGGAACGGCGTCGACTGGGTGCTATCGTCTTCTGCGTTAGTACCAGAATGAGAGGATGCGAATTAGTTCGTATATAAAAATTCATTTGAAACGCGGAAATCATTGAATATCTTTCAAATATGTCATGTTTTTGGCCTTGACGTCCTGTTTGCAGCGTTCCTTACAAATCATGAATTAGCATTTTGCATATCATCTTTATAAAACTGTGAAGCTTTTCAGAATGGGTCTTACAATTTTTAGCATTTAAACCAGGTTCGAAAAAAAAAAACAGATGAGAATTTTAATGGCTGAGTGTTTTGACAATTGCAAATATAACAAAACAATTCTACATGCAAACAGGATACAGTAATGTCATCAGTATTAAATTGGGTTGTCGGTTCATGTGTGACGTCATTAGTTTGCAAGTAAATGTTTTCTATCGAATTTCATATATTCATATTGTTGACAGTTGGATTGGATTCGACTGGTAAATCGAATATCCTGTATAAACTAAAGCTTGGCGAGGTCGTGACAACTATTCCTACGATCGGGTTCAATGTGGGAACAGTGGCGTCCCAAAGCCCTCCTACTTTTATAGAGCGAAGTATTTCTCACACACTATTTTCGTATTAACATTAAATAAAAACTATCGA
Organism: Malaya genurostris; assembly: GCF_030247185.1. Lineage (NCBI taxonomy): Eukaryota > Metazoa > Arthropoda > Insecta > Diptera > Culicidae > Malaya > Malaya genurostris. Next base: position 284,289,717 of record NC_080572.1, read on the forward strand.
TTAACTAATTAAAATTATCATGTCGACCTTTGATAACATTTATTTTTTGATGATTTCTACAATTTACTACTAACAAATATCCTTTTCCCGTGACACTTTTCGAGTGCGCAGTAGTATTAACGGTCGCTAGTAACAACAATTATGGTACTAACATACCTTCCTATTCCTGATCGGACCTACAACTGGGCCTGGCCGGCGCTGGTACTGATCAATGAACTCTGGGGTTATCAGAAGTTGCACATTGAAGGTTGATTAGCCATTCCCAGAATTTCTCTGTGCAATATCATCAGCTGATTCCGATCAGTAACGGAGTAGCAACCAGGAGTGGCCGCTCAAGCTCAAGTCCTGAAATATTTGAGGGAATAATTTTGGTGTGTGTCATTTTTATCGAATACGCGTTTAAAGCGCGCTGTTGAGAAAGGTATCATCACTAGGTGGATTGAAATTGGTTTCATCAGTGCCCAATGGAAACACGTGATCCTAACGAAAAATTACTCCAAGGACGCAAGTGTTTCCCACTACCAACATCAATTCAAAGAAATTGTTCTGCCAAGCGAATTGCTCTGGATGTGACTATAAATCGGTGATGGAGACACAATAAAATCTGGTCAGATTAGTTCAACTATTACAATTGTAATCAGAAAATCCAATTCGCACTGGAAACTGATTTTCCAATTCAGGCTGCCGACCAAAACAACGAGTCAATCAGAGCCCGGTTTGTGCCACTGAGTGTGAGTAGCTGTCAAAAGGGATTTCCCCGGGCGTGATGACTGGGCAGAGCGTTAATTTTCTCGAGAACTCCTTGAAGCTACCCCCACGCTGACAGACAGACAGGCAGACAGAGTAATGAAAAATAGGCCGACGGCTTCCGTTCCGGCTCTTCGTGAAACGGAAGAGCGTCTAATAAATTTGATGCTGTCACAGTTAATAATTTACACTGTGCCGAAAATGTGACACTTCCTTACCAACATAAAACAAGCACAAAGATAATTTGATAAGGATAGAATAAACAGCACGATGATACCTCTTGCGAAAAATGGCGACAAATGACTTAGGCTTGGGTTGGTTTAAGGCTTCTTAAGAGAGAGAAGAAAAAAAGATTCAATGCAATTAAGGCGTTTTGTTACCGACCGAAAAAAATATGAGAAATATCGATGGTTTTGAATGAGCCAAAAAAAATTGAACGCCATGAAATCCAATTTTTTCCTCGTCTTTCGATAGGAAATTGAATGTGGATGTTTTGCTGGGCTGTTCTCGGGGCTGCCCCGATAACGGTGACGATCTGTTTATGTGTTGTCGCTCTCAAACCATCCGAGCGAGCGGAATATTTATGGCCGCTAGACTTTGGTATTATTTATCGCACTGCCATCGTTAACGGCCGAACGAAATCGACGAGGCACGTAACCGGCTTTGATTTTCCAGTCTAGCTGGAATCGATTTTCTTGAAATTTATGATGAACGAAATTTAGGCGAGGAAAGTTCACCGAAGTTGAAGATTTCCATATCCTAACATTGCAATGAAAAATTTTCACTCGGGCAAGCTCGCGTCTCACTAAATAAATTAATTAACTGCGGTACTTCCCATATTTCCAGATAGCAAATACCATCCATTGTGCATCGAACGAAAAGCAAAAATATCCATATCTCATCGATTGCTTTTGCCTATGCCACAGTTTCATATGCGACAGCAGCATAAAATGTTACTACCTAATGCTCATCGACCCAGATTGCTACATCTCGTTACAAAGCTCACACTTTCCGCCTCGGCCCCGGGAACTTCCCGTAGTGCTTCGAAATGTTGGAATGTTATCTCTATTTGAACAACTGATTGCCCGTCTCTCGGCTTTGTGAACCTTTCCGTTTTGCCGTTTCGCGTGATACCAAAAGACGGTTGAATTGGCCGGCCAGCTCCAATCGATCTTTTCGGCTGTGGCACGTAGTCCAAGTCCAAGTTCGCAACGACGACCATTTTCCCTCCCCCCCCCCCTCCGATGAAACGCGCTTCGGAACGAGATTCCGAGAAGAGCTCAACCAAGCAGATGACGAAAATTGAATTAAGCTAACATCAGATCTCTGACGAAGGGCAACGAAAAACAAGCATAATTACGAGTGTTTTTCGTTTTTCCAAGTTGGCGTTGGGTTGATAGTGGGATGTGCTGGTATAAAATAAAATGTAGGGAAATCCAATTTTTTTTAGTTCCATCAGGATCTGAGTTACATAAAGTGTTTCATCGAAGGAAAATTTTGATTAAACAAAAATCTTCACTCGACGACACCGTCGCCAAGTAGAGCGAAACTGCTCTGTAATTAGGTTTATCCCTACCGCGCGCGCACGCTTGAACTCACATTCTTGCCCTGTCAACATCGACGTCGAGTGTAACGTGTACGACTCAAGTCACTCTTCCGACCGGGTACATTTGTTTTCCGCGAAACAAGCCTCCCGTTTGAGGTTGTGGAAAGCTTCGTGTTCCGTACGAAACACCCCCAAATTAACTCCCTTCAGGCCGTTTACTTTTTCCAGCTTGTACAGCACCGTCGTAGTAGATCCGTATCTCCGGCGAGGCCTCCGTTCAATCCTAATGACATGGAAATTTCACTTCGAGTTAAGTTATAACAAATGGTAATACAATAATGATGGTAATGATTATTATGACGGTGACTTTGCTGTACTTGCTGACGGTGGCCATTGTCTTCTGGGAATAATTTTCGGGAGCTTGACACATACAAAAACCATCCTACCCAATTTCCACTATCGGAGGAAACTTTTTTTTCTCTTTGTTGAACGCCTTCGGGAATGAACAGCTAATTGAAGTGTTGGTTGATTCCTGCCGCGGGGCACACTTAGCTAATCATGCTAGCTCCTGTCCAAATGCCACTGAGAATTTCCGACATATCTCTGCTGCCGGGTGGTGGATCGAAAGGGACTGGATCCACGCGGGTGGCTGAGCCGGTGTAACTAATGACAAAAGGAACTCTTACTTTTTGCTTCGCCAACTCACCACCACCGTCTCCGTCATTCTCGGACTGAACGGTGATGGTGACGATGACAGGACAGATCTTTTGTGTTCGGTGAAAATTTGCATAGCAATTTCCATAACTCAATCTGGCTGACGAACAAAGCAATGCTTAAAAGCTTCTGCTGTCAGGGAACAAACCAGTAATGGTACCTCCGGTTGCTTGGCAAATGACAAAACAGGATAATAAAAGTTAGCACTTGTGCCACCCACTTGAAAGGTTCTATCAGAGAGAGAGGGAGAGAAAAAAACCACAATCAGCCAAACTGAAGTCGTGGCGAAATAATTTATGCCATTAGAGACTGACAAGTTCTAGCTGTCACCTATCGCAGTAGGTTGTGACAGTTTTTGTTTCGCGTTTGCCACTTGTGTGTCTGTGTTTGTGTTTGTGTACCCACTCATTAATCTTAAGGTTGAGTAATAAAAGTTTGACCCTTGGATAATGTGCGAATCTTCTCCTTTTTTTCTTGTTTTCCATTCTCCCTTTCGAGCAGATTCCAACGAGGCCAAATCATCGCACAGGAACACCCTCAGTTTGTCACATCACCACGAGAGTCAATTCATCACCAAGAACAACAGTAGAGTAGTTAGTCAACGAGGGGGTCTCGCGGTACTGCCCTGCAGTGTCACCATGTCAACACCAGCCACTGTAAGTAAGTATTTTGTTAGTAAACGTTTCGGGGTAGTTATGATTTCTGAAGCTGTTATTTCAGTTCGAGTTTTGTTTGTTTTATTCGTTTTGGCGTTCGTGTTTTGTTATTCTTGTTTGTTCCAGTGCTACCGAATGTTCGTGTGTGAAAGTTCCCAATAACTTTTTTTTTAAACGGAGTTCCGATTAAGTGAAAGATTATAGGATCTAGAAGTAAGATTCGAGCATCTTTTTAAAAGATGGCATCACTAGTAGATTTCTTGTGTCACACCAAATACTTGGGCATCTGTCAATAGCACTGTATAATTATTGCAGTGAATTTCAATCAGTGAATAATTTTTTAATGACTTACTTCAACACATGGGCTTTTGAAATTTCATGACATTCTATTCATTAGCTTGTGAGTTATTGTGCTAAGGATTACGCTACTTTTGTTAGTTTCAGAACATTCGATCAAAAACAATGTCGTGTTTTAATTTTACACTGCTTCTTGATGGGAAAAAATATCATCCAAGCAAAGCAATTGCTTGAAAAGTGTTATGGCCATGTTTAAACGAAACAAACCGGAATTTTTGCGTCGATATGTGACAATGGATGAAACATGGATTCATCACTTCACTCCGGAATCAAAACGATTGTCATCTGAATGGACAGCCGCTGATGAACCTCGTCCAAAGTGCCCAAAAACACAACAATCGACTGGAAAGGTTATGACCTCGGTATTTTGGGATGTGCCTGGTGTAACATTTATTGGCTATCTTGAGAAAGGAAATACCATTAACAGTGAATATTATATAGCGTTATTGGAGCGTTTGGAGGCTGAAATTGCAAAGAAACGATCGCATATGGCAAAGAAACAGAAATTTGTTTCATCAAGACAACGAAATGTGTCACACGTCAATCAAAACAATGATAAAACTACATGAATTGAAGATCGAATTGTTCCGTATTCGCAAGATTTGGCTCTCAGCGACTACTGACTGGAAAAATGCTCGCCGGTAAGAAAATGTGCACGAATGAAGATGTTATCGCTGAAACTGAGACTTATTTTGAGGCAAAAGATGAATCGTTCTACAAAAGTAATACTGAAATATTAGAGCGGCGCTGGAATGATTGCGTTGCTTTTGATGAAGATTGCGTTCAAGAATAAATTTAATTTTGAAATCGCGTTCTCTTTGTTAAAACCGGGACTTTTCAGCCCTTGTATTACGTTTTCAAAATTTACCCTGTCCAAGAATGGATCGAACTCAATCGTGAATATCTTTGTCAAATAAATTTGTTGTATTCAACGCAGTAACATCAATTTTTCTCCATACCATCGGCAATGTGGTCAGTTAAAAAAGATAAAATTTTCATAAGTATGAGATAATCACAAATAGATCAAAATTGAAGTTTTCAAAAATGTTTGGTATGAACGAGCATTAAGGTGAAATTAAGAGCACATAAAATTTCAACCGCATGAGTTGAACTAACCTTTGTGCGAGCGTAGCGTACAAAACCGACACATAGAAATATGGAATATTTTCAGTGACATTGCTTATTAATAATTGAAACTTTTACCTCTTTTTTATCAAAACGATATAAAGGGTAATTTTTTTACTAGTAACTTTTGGCAACACTGTTTTTTGACGGATCACGCGTGAATCGTGTCTTGTGTCATTACCAATCTATAATTTAATCATTATTCGTCGTTTGGTTTATAATTTGAACATTAATTTTTGCGATTATATAGGTTTTAACCATAAGGTCGTTCGCATCTTCGGGCCAAAAAAAGTTTCTGACATTATATGCGGAGTCGAGAATCGATCTCTGGCGGGCTGCGTAAAAGACATCGACTTATTTTTCCTATTCCTATATCCGTCCCAAGATTTATTCATTATTTTAAATAGAAAATATATCAGATTTACGATTTTAGGTCAACAAAACGGACATGAGCACTATCGTCTTTCATTTTTCTCTTTTCTTAAACAATTGTATTACGATTTTAAGACGATTGTAGGATTATGAGAAATGACCTTTTCAGTGGAATGATATTCAGGCGAACGTCTTTATCGGCGAAATGTCCCCTTCGTTTAAATATCCCTTTCGGAGAAATGTCCCTTTCGGAGAAATGTCCCTTTCGGAGAAATGTCCCTTTCGGAGAAATGTCCCTTACGGAGAAATGTCCCTTTCGGAGAAATGTCCCTTTCGTAGAAATGTCCCTTTCGTAGAAATGTCCCTTTCGTAGAAATGTCCCTTTCGGAGAAATGTCCCTTTCGAAGAAATGTCCCTTTCGGAGAAATGTTCCTTTCGGGGAAATGTCCCTTTCGGGGAAATGTCCCTTTCGGAGAAATGTCCTTTTCAGAGAAATGTCCCTTTGAGAGAAATGTCCCTTTCGGAGAAATGTCCCTTTCGGAGAAATGTCCCTTTCGGAGAAATGTCCCTTACGGAGAAATGTCCCTTTCGGAGAAATGTCCCTTTCGGAGAAATGTCCCTTTCGGAGAAATGTCCCTTTCGGAGAAATGTCCCTTACGGAGAAATGTCCCTTTCGGAGAAATGTCCCTTTCGGAGAAATGTCCCTTTCGTAGAAATGTCCCTTTCGTAGAAATGTCCCTTTCGGAGAAATGTCCCTTTCGAAGAAATGTCCCTTTCGGAGAAATGTCCCTTTCGGAGAAATGTTCCTTTCGGGGAAATGTCCCTTTCGGAGAAATGTCCTTTTCAGAGAAATGTCCCTTTGAGAGAAATGTCCCTTTCGGAGAAATGTCCCTTTCGGGGAAATGTTCCTTTCGGGGAAAGGGAGAAATGTTCTATACTGGGGACGTGTACGAAGTTTGATTAAAACCAAATAGTTCCTAATTTTTTCACTTTTTCTGTTTTTATTTCCTAATTTCGCATGACAATCTTTGACAAATGCAAAAAGAGCATATAGCACAGTAAGCAAGTAACACTGCATGTCATTCCTCCTAATTGATTGGAAATTGGGAGCCACACTAGCTGAAGACAAGGAATTTCGAACAGTGAACAGTGATATTGCTGGTCCGGAGTAGCATTGAGTTTTTTTCAGCATCGTAGTATTAGCAATGTAAAATGGATTTATGTCAAAGATTCCTAATATGGTATGGTGGGATCACAATACCGTCGAGCTATTTCTGACTGAAATTCCGTAGCCGAAATTCTTTAAAAATTTCATTGCATTAGCAGTCCAAGTTGAACTGTCATTGCCACCTAGTAGTTTAATATAAGCCACTAAGCAGATGTAAAGTTTACTCTACTTGAGTAACACTCTGAGAATGTAAAAGCAAAGCAAAGTCCTGGCATTACATTCCTTTTGTGGAATTTGGCCTTTATGTTTCAACAGACTTCGCAGCCGATTCTTAGTGTACAGAATCATTGCATGACTAGTACTATGGATCCTACTGACACTAAGAATCCTTCCAGGTCGGAGCTCGAACATACGACAGCTGGCTTGTAAGACCAGCGTCCTTTGTATTGAACCGCCAACCCGGGACGAAAGTAGCATATGTTATATAAAATAGACGGTTCAGACGTAATTTAGAATCTTTATTGCACAGGATGGTCAATTTTGTACGTTTCGGAACGAAAGAAACCACCACATGGTTGATAATGCCTTTCGACTACGTCCAGTTGGGTAGGCTGTTACTTTCCTTCTGGTGGCCTTAACTTTTTCCACCTTTCTGACGCTGTGGCGTCGAACGGCAAAAAGATACCCTGTTCATGTTCAATTTCGAGCCAAGGTTTTTCGGTGCGGTTCCGGTGTACTACAAAAGCAATAAACGCCAAAAAATAAAATACATAGAAATAACACAAAGAATCCATTCACGATATTCACGACTTGAAGCCAATTCACTGGGTCCTATGGAATCTACCTCACCACATCAACCAAAACTTCAGCGGTTTCCCCTGTTTTCTTTCCTTTCCGGATGTTTTTGTGTAGTGCAACGCTTTATTGATTGGCACAGAAAATACAGCAGCGAACTGAAAACGGAAAAAACGAATCCACTCATGTACTGCGAATGTGAGCCTGAAAACATGGTGCTCGCTGAAAGTCAAACAATAACATCACTACACAGATACAAATAACTTTCCGGTACGGTTTGAAATACTTGGCCAAAAAAAAAAGTGAATTGGCACTATAAATGCTTCCACTATTGGAACCTCCCGCTTCAGGGTTTCCTGGAAGCAAAGACGACAGCATGGCCAATTTTAAGTTTCAAGTGCCGGCTAGTTGTTCGTCCGCTCGTGGGACGAATTCGGGAAAAAATAAATCTTACAAAAACGCTTTTGGTCTCGTTCCAGCACTCAAACAGCAAACCCTTAACGGCGAGTGTTAGGAAACATGGGTTCGAAGTTTTGAGAATTTGATAGCATCATTCACAATGACAACTGTTTAACAAATTGTTTCGGATAAGCTTCAAGAATCCCATTAGATTCGGTGATTATGACTTACCCTTTTGTTATGTAGTGGCGCGACTAGACGAAAAAAATGAGCCTTCAGGGTATATGTCCTCAGACATCACCTGGACGTTAATAAAGGCCCCTTTCAAGACTTAGTTCTGATCCCAGCTGCGTCCATGAGTTCAACCAATAGCTAAATTAGAATAAAAATAATGTAATGATACAAACAAACTCGAAACAGTTTATGAAATTATTAACAAAATGTCTGAAAATAACAGCTTATTTTATAATTTATAGAAGTTAATCGTTTGGTTCAAATAATATTTCCGAGTAGATTTCATAATTAATGACGAGTTACCTAAGATGATATTTAAGTAATAAGAGAATATGTTTTAATAAATGCAAAACGTTGTGACTATGTTAGAATTAAATTAGGATAAGAATATTATGTAAAAGTGATGCTACGGCGAAGAAAAACTTATGTAAACTGCCTTAAGAAATAAACGTATTTATGAAAAAAAAAATCACCTGGACGTCATTTACGGCATATCCTACAACAAAACGAAAAAGTTGTGTTGCTTGAGGAAACGCAACAGACGGTATTACAAGCTATTCCGCACGTGTAATTTTTAGCTGAAGGTCTCGATTGTGAAGTAAATGTCACTCTTCGTACTGAGGAACTGATGACCTGCAAAACGAGATATTTTTTCGAACTGTGATTCAAAGTTCTTTCAGTCACCGAGTAACATTCCGATCCAGTCTTCTTTACTATCGACAAATGCACACTTTTATGTAGTTGATGAAGGCTGGCTTAACCACAATCAACCTTTTCGATTACTCAGTGAGTTTTTTATACTGTTACATATAATTGTTTCTAAGTACCAAAAAGACTGTGTACAGCATCCTTTTTTATAACAATTTGCCTCGGACCAATTTTAGCACGGTTCATTTTTGGCAACATAATCTTTCGAATATGGCATATGTAAATCAGATGATGGCAGAATTTCGAGTTGAAAGCAATTCCATAATTATATTGATTTAAACTACTTACAGAAATAAATGCTGGAAGAACATAACTTCCATATACCACACGACTCAGTTCGTCGAGATCAACAAATGCGTGTGTGACAAATAATTTCACTCAATTTTCTCGGAGATGGCTAAACCGTTTTGTACAAACTCAGATTCATATGAAAAGTCGTATACTCCCAAACAAGGTTCCTGAATTACGTTTGGATCCGACTTCTGATTACGGAACCACAGGATGATATGTGAAACGAAATTAAAATATTGCAATTAATTTTTCTCGTAGATGGCTGAACCGATCTAAGATTCAAATGAAATCTAAGAATCATCTATGATTCAAATGAGAGGTCTTAAAATCCTATAAAACCTCTTACTTTTTAGTCAGATCCGACTTCTGGTTTAGAAAATGCAGGATGATTAGTATAAAAATGTCCATTTCACATAAATTAATCAGGTTTATCGTGTTTGCAGATTTGGATAGTCGATTACCAAATGAATTTATTTCAGTTTGAGCGGTATTCGTTTTTGGATTCGGAATGTACCCCCAAATTTCAATTCTCACTACAATTTCTCAAAGATGTCTACACACTGCTCAGGTGAATTTAACTGATTTCGGCTACACCGATTTTAGAATTCCGGTTCCAGTATCGAATCGATTCTCAAAGCTCAATCATTTTCTCAAAAAAGACCAAATCGAAGTTCAAAAACAAATATTACAGGACTTAAGGTCCCATACAAAATTAATGAATTTTATCCGATTCTGGAATTACAGATGATGAGTTTATAAATTTAATGTAAATTGTTTGGCGTAATAATTTATGGCCATTCGAATCATTTTGGGCTATGCTAATTTCTGAATACCGGCTCTGGAAGTACCATAAATAATGACGAAAAACTCTAAAGTGGAACTTACTTCGACATCTCATGGAATGTTCAATCGATTGTCACACGCTAAGATTGAAATTCGATATGTTTTGCAGTTTCAGCATTACAGGGTAATTAGTGATTAAAATCTCAATTTGCCGTTTTAAACGACGATAATTAAAATAATGTCATGAGAACTAAAACACCTAAGAATATCCATGCAAAAACACATGCGTATTGATAAAAAAAGGTATCATCTCACTGCTAGGTGGATTAATCACGTTTTTATATATATATATATATATATATATATATATATATATATATATATATATATATATATATATATATATATATATATATATATATATATATATATATAAAATAGGTATAGAATTCGCTCAAACTTTAGAAAATTTTTCCGAGGCCCGGAGGGCCGAATGTCATTCACCAATCGATTCAGTTCGACGAACTGAGCCAATGTCCGTGTGTGTGTGTGTGTGTGTGTGTGTGTGTGTGTGTGTGTGTGTGTGTGTGTGTGTGTGTGTGTGTGTGTGTGTGTGTGTGTGTGTGTGTGTGTGTGTGTGTGTCAGTGTTGGTGATTGCCGAAAATTTCACAGAAGCTGCTATATTGCTATCTATATTGTATACAACATTTTCAATACGGTAGAAGATGCTACAAGAGCTCGAGTCTCTCAATGCATGAACCGCGAGAGAATTTTCCTACATTCCTTCGCTCCACTTCATACTCTGAGTATTTCATGGCCCTTAAAAAAAATTTAGTCTGATAATGATCGTTGCTGTGTGGAATTTCCCAAGTGAGAATCGCAAGTTGACAATTGTCGCAGAAAATCGAGTCGATGATTCAACTTGATGCTTCTCATACTAGGTTGCAATATTTCAAAACCCTTGTGTGGAGCATTCACAGACATTTTCATAGACACCACTAATACAAAGGTTAATTGCACGTAGTTAGAATAAGCGGCAATAGTAAAATGATTCTATCGCAATTATCAACTGCCTGTATAGAATCGGATCGCGAAACGAGAATAAGCAACCGTTTGTTGCTTCAGAGAGGATCCCCACAGCAGCGTGCTAACCTTTGATTCTCAGAAATGTCATCGAGAGGAATTCGCTCTCGCACTGGTGTCGATTCTATGTTAAATGAGCCATGCCGGGTTTTTTGTTGTTGCGATGATTTCCAACTCTCTTTGATGGCACTGATTCAATCGGTGAAGAGTTGCCAGCGAACGTTCTTTGATACGATAAAAGCCATCCTTGGTGTGTGTGTGTGTGTGTGTGTGTGTGTGTGTGTGTGTGTGTGTGTGTGTGTGTGTGTGTGTGTGTGTGTGTGTGTGTGTGTGTGTGTTGTCAACTAAGAGGTCGAGATCTCAGAGGTAGCTGGACCAATTTTGATCAAACTAGTCGCAAATTAAAGGTCTCCCCGTCACCCTGAACGCTATTGAATGGTTTTGAGTTACTTTTTGAGTTATACGAAATTTTATGTTAAAATTTTTTTGACAGTATCTGTCGCAATTGACCAATTGATTTCGCACGGTAATACCTATCCAACAAGCCATAGATTGTTAAAATCCGTCCATTTTTAACGGAGATATCGAAATTTTTGTATAAGCGACTTTTTCCCCTATCCCAGCAGTAGAAGTTTTGAGCGCTTTCTGACAAAGAAATGCTTGAGAGCAACATAAAACACGACTTTTCATACTGTTACATACATTTGTTTCTAAGTACCAAAAAGACTGTGTACAGCATCCTTTTTTATGACAATTTGCCTCGGACCAATTTTAGCACGGTTCATTTTTGGCAACATAATCGTTCTAATATGCCATAAGTAAACCAGATGATGGCAGAATTTCGAGTTGAAAGCAATTCCATAATTATATTGATTTAAACTACTTACAGAAATAAATGCTGGAAGAACATAACAGCCTTATACCATTCGAATCAGTTCGTCGAGATCAGCAAATGCGTGTGTGACAAATAATTTCACTCAATTTTTTCCGGAGATGACTAAACCGTTTTCTACAAACTCAGATTCATATGAAAAGTCATACGCTCTCAAACAAAGTTCCTGAATTATGTTTGGATCCGACTTCTGGTTCCGGAACTACAGGATGATATCTGAAATGAAATTAAAATTGTGTAACTAATTTTTCTTGTAGATCTAAGATTCAAATGAAATCTAAGAATCATCTAAGATTTAAATGAAAAGTTTTAAGATCCTATAAAACATCTTGCTTTTCAGTCAGATCCAACTTCCGGTTTTGGTGATTAGTATAAAAATGTCTAATTCACATAAAATAATCAGGTTTATCGGGTTTGCAGATTTGGATAGTCGATAACCAAATAAATTTATTTAATTTTTGGTTGTATTCAGTTTTCGTTTCGGAAAACACCCAAAAATTTAATTCGCACTACGATTTCTCAAAGATGTCTACATTGATTTTCTAATATTTTGAAACAAATGTAAACTATACAGCTACTCAGGTGAATTTGTCTGACTTTGGCTACACCAAATTTCGAATTCCAGTATGGAATCGTTTCTCAAAGCTCAATCGTTTTCTCAAAAAAGCCAAATTGAATTTCAGAAACAAAAGTTCAAATTTAAATAAATCTAATTTTATCCAATTCTGACTTCCGATTCTGGAATTGTAGGAAGATGATTTTTCAAATTCAAAGCGATATAGAAGATGACAATTCCGAAAAGTTTTAAAATTTAACTCAAAAATATTGCAATATGGCCATACGAATCGGTTTGGGTTATGATGATTCCTGAATACCGGCTCTGGAAGTATCCTGAATTACTGTACACTCTAAAGTGGAAATTACTTTGACATATCATGGAATGTTTAATCGATTGCCACACTTTTAGATTCAAATTCGATCCGATTTGCAGCTTCGACATTACAGAGCATTGAGTGATTAAAATCGCAAATTGCCACTTAGAACGACGGACATTAGTATAATGTCATGAAAACTGAAACACCGAAGAATATTCATGCAAAAAACTCATGCGGATTGATAAAAAAGGTATCATCTCACTGCTAGGTGGATAAAACACGTTTTCATTCAATAATCAATGTTGCTAACTACTTTTCCATACACTCCTTATTATTACTGTTCACTGCAAAGATCATTCAGGAATAGCATAAAAATGAGTGGTCCGAGGTGGCTCCAATTTGTGAGTCATATTATTTGATAGCCATACAAACTTACTTCAACGGTTCCCAATTTCAGGTTCCGAAAGTCGGAGAAAAACTCCAAAATGAAACTTACATCGGTTTCCTGATAGTTTGAAACGAGTGAGCGGAAGGAGATTGTGATAGCTCGAGGAAGCCAAATTGGGTGAATAATGTGAATGAGGAAGCAGTTGGAACCATAAATCGTTGATGGTGGCGTTTCTCTTATGTACATTGTCGCTTCAATAATGCACACTAATATTAATTGTCGATGGTTTAATTTTCCTTTTTCAAGGCAGTTCATGAAAAGTATACCATGACAAATCTTATAGTTACCCTGAAGATGAAGGCATATTTATTCGAAACGTAGACTTCCAACGAAGAATAAATATTTTGTAAAGCAACACTCTAAAAAAATTTGAATTTTACAGGTGACTTAATTCCTCATACGATGTGATTCATAAAGACCTTATTTGTCAAATAACGGAAAATTTTATTTGTGATGACTTAATGTTAGAATAGCTTGAATTTTACTGGTTTCGACTGTAACTTGCATTCCCAAGTAACAATTCGAATGCCTTATGGTTTTAATTATAATTTATAGGAGTTTTATAATTGATTGTTTAATCACTACTTGTTTTATAACAACTATAATAAGTGTCGCTTTTGACAAGTAATATGATAGTTTTTAAAGCTTCTATAAAACCTTTTACCTAGACTAACAACTGGACTAAAAATAAATCAATTTGTACTAGAATAAAACCATGTAAACGCTCTTAATATTGCTTTAAAAAAATTTCTTTAAAACATTATTGTCAGTAAAATTCTTTCATAAATCTAGATTTGTGTGTGTGCGTGTTAATTGAATGACAGTTTCACTCAGAGCAAATTTGAGGGTTCTAAAGTACATTTATGACACTCCTGTTGTGGGCTATTTGATTTATTGCTTCTTAGATTAAGTGTAATTTGCATTAAAGAAAATTTCATGGCCGCCATTATGATGTTCTATACCGTAGCATTTATTGACATCAAATAAACTTCGAAATGCAAAAACGAGGAAGTATGATGGACTTTTATGATTCATTTTCAAAACGTATGCACAAGTTTTATCGCCACGAAATAGTTTTATACAAAAATAAAGATAAATCACAGAAAATAATTTTCATAAATCATGGAGACTTTTGCAAAAACCGTTTTTATTTCAATGCGATTAGTTATAATTCTTATTTTTAACCGTACATTCACGATAAAAATAAAAGCGCATGAAGTTTTTACGTTCGGTAAAAGCCTCAAACTTGTAAATAAAATCCAATAAATTGTTACTGATTGCATTCAAAGCAGATATGACACACATATAATCAAGAAAAGTATTACCAAAACGACAGTTTATTCATAGTGGAATTTATTCCATCCAAATAAATTTAATGTTGATCGTAAATCTGGTTTCAAAATTTTCTTGAATTTGAAGTTTTAACGCAGCTTTATGATGATTCTTCACTTTGCTTTATAAACCTTATGAAGAATGGTCCACTTGGCAGAAACATGCTCTCATAGAGGTTTTCAGTAGGCTTTCGTGGAGTTTAAAGTTTTAATGCAAGATTTATTATGTAGCATTGAAGACAGCTACAAGTATTTATTAATATTAAAAATGTTACTTGGGTTCTGCTAGCAGCTACGACTGTATGAATTTAAATGCACCTTTTACCAACCAATCAGATGTATGCTTCTGTGGCTCAGTTGATTAACAGACGTACTTGCGATCCAATGATTCTCGGTTCAAGTCGCGGCGGCTGCTATCAGTATTCTTCTTTTATTTCAACGAATTTCATGCATGGAGCTTCAGACAAATGTTAAATGTTTTTCGACGTAAATTTGGGTGAACTGCGACGCTCCATTTAGTTCATCTAATAAGATGTAAATTCACAGGGGTTTTTTTTAGTGTGAACACTTGACCAAAAAAATCATCTTTCAATAAATCACAACAAAAGCGGTCGTGTACTAGCAGCTTTCATAACCATATCAGGTGTAAAATGTGGCATATGAAAATCGACCAGGCTTTCAGGAACATCCTTTATGGACAAATAAATGATAGACTTATCAACAGTGGGTGTGCAGCTGACAGGGTGTGACAAACAGCTCATATTTTGCCATACCGGTTGATGATTCAAAAAAAAAATAAAAATAACTTAGCAGTTCATTCTCTTAAAATTTACGTAACTCTAAAAATTTTACATCTATTGATAATCAAAGAGCTGTAGTTAAAAAGTTTAGCAGTTTTGAATTTTTATTTAACACCCGGCACGGTGCAATGAAGAATAAAGGCACTTTTTGTATCAAAAACGGTTCGTTCTATAAATAGTAGCTTCGGCATTAAAATAAAAAACCACAGCGGAAGTTTGAAACCGGTACTTACTGAAGCATTACAACTGTTTCACGCTTCACCGAGAATAAATAACCTACTAAATATTTTACATCCTGCTTCTATCCTGTCGACAGTCGCCCAAGTGAACTAGCATTTATTTTACTAACAGCCAATCGATTGCCAGAACACGCTTCCTTCCCGGTTTGACGTTGGTTTGACGTTGGTTCCACTGCATCGAAGCGTAGGAAGCATGGCCAAAACAATCCGGAAACGTTCCTGTCAACAGCTGTCCATTCCTGGCCTGGGATGACCTGTTTTTTTTGTTTTGGCACGAGCATCATTTTTCATTTCACGCAAATTAGCAAAATTATGACCCAAAGGAAGGAATCCCAAGTTGACAAGCGAGCGAGCGCGCGGTAGTTTTCCCAAGACCTTTCCTTTTGAGCTAGTGCCGAAGAGTAACGAATTCCACTTATTCCGATCCAGGCTGTTTGCTCTGAATTTTAATTCCGGTGAAATGGGTTTGCTCCCAGCACCGAATGCCGTTCCCTACAGGAAATGGCAACCGTTCATTTGTTCTCTTTGGCTTTAAGGCCAAAACGAGAATCGGAGGCGAAGTTAGTTCCGCAAACGAACCTTTTGGCACAAGTGTTTGTAGCAGCTGCCACCCAGCGAATCCAGCGACTGGAAATGGTCAAAACTTAAAACGCGCCACGGATGACGGTCGAAAATCTACACGGAGTCGCTAGAGGATTGATAGAGCTACAGAAGAACGGTCAGGAAGATAAAAGCCAAACTATGCTTTTTCACTCTGATCTTCTTTTCAGGATTGTGGGTGGGAAGGGTATGGAAGGGGTTAAGATTACCGGTTGTGTTTCACCGACATAGCAAAAGAGCGAGAGTGGGAGAAAGAAGGGCTAGGGAATCGCAAAATTAATTAAAAACCGTTCTCTGCGGAGTCGCTTTCCACTCGACTGAGACTGCCAGGTAGGACTGCGGATGGAAAACTGCGGATAGTGGAAAAATTTTCCAGTCAACTCGTTTTGCTGTTGCAGCGTTTCGGAAAGAATGTTGGATTCGCTCGAAATTGGTTTCATGTTGGGTCTCATTAATTCGACGAATCGAGATGGCAAAATAAACCAAGATTAAAGCAAACGCGACATTTTTTTTCCTATTTTGAAAATGCTTCCATTGGGCTTGGAAATTTCGAAACATCACCAAATCATTTTCATATTCGACTGAAAGTATATGTTCCGTCATAAAGCTTCCACATCAAATAAAGTCGTTAACATTGCGATTTGATTTCACAAATTTTTAAAAAGAAAAATCAGTACATCCATCGCCGGGTCCGATCCTAATCGATCATCAACATTTTCGTAATTATCCAGAGTTTCTAATTCACGAAGTAAAAAGGTTGAACCGTATTTGGGAAAGTTTGTTTTGTCTTCGATTAGCACGGGGAGGATGCTGGGAGCTCTCCTGCGAAAATGAGAAGATGAAACATACAATTTTTATTGCGACGCCGTAAAATCAAGCAGCAAAAGAACGTGGCCGGGTACCGAGAGCGTGGGGGGTGAAGGGGACTCCTTTTCGGTTTCGATGAAGATGGTTATTTGCAGAGAAGCATTTTCATTTCATTTTTTTTCCTTCATCATCGGCCTTCTGGTTTAGGTTGTTTTCCGAGCCGTTGGGCTTTTCTTTTCCCGCTTGATGGCTCGGGCTAGGTCTAAAAGAAAAATCGTCCAAATAAAATTTGGTTCGGATGGCGCCGATAAGCGGATTAACCAGAAGAGAGAGAGAGAGAGAGAGAGAGAGAGAGAGCGAGGTAGACAATAAAAGTTTATGCCTTTAAATTTATCCTTATCTTATGTTTTCAGCCTGATTTGCAGGTGCACACACCGAACCACCGGGATCCGAAAGGTAATTCCGTTGTTCCGCCCGGTTGCGTTTCACTGCGAATGGAGGCAATAAAGCTCGAAAGCCGCGCGTAACTCTTTCCGTAAGGCTTTCGGCAACCCTACTTAATAAATTCGACAGAAGATGAGAAGATTAGACGAAGAAATCTGGAATTTTAGCTTTTATCACTAATAGGGATAAACAGATTTGAATATCTTTGATCACCTATAATGTGCAGTAATTATTCCGATGAAATGGTGCAATGCTTTTGCTTGTAACCAGAGCTGAAATCTGTCACGAGCGACTAGCAACATTGTACGATAAAGATTAGATAGCTTATGTCACTGGACAGCTGCTAACCCGGTTACGAAAATCACCATGTATTGAGTGTCTGAGAGCCGGTATGTCTAACCTAAAATTCTCTCGATATTCCACTCGTCAAGACGCTCATTGAAATTAACATTATCTTAATTTCTTAATATATTCGTTTACTCAAATAAACTTGAAACCCGATGACTGTTTGCAGAGAATTATGAACTTCATAAATTTGTGTTCATTTTTGTACTCTCTTCCAGTGCACAGTGGTCCAGGAAGCAAAATTAGCAGGAAACAATTGTTTACGCTTTTATTATTGGGCTTAGAGATTTGAAGTCTTCGGCACATTAGTTGCAATTAATAAACAGCGTTTTTCGGCCATAGTGGTTTTAGGGTGGTCCTAAAGCAAACTATGAATTAAAAAATTATTTCAAAATCTGGATGAGATAGAACAATGCATCCTTCCACAATAATTTAGAGTAATCAATTTAAGGCAACTTTGTCGAAGATATTGGTTGTGTATCTTTAAACGATTTTACATTAGAACGGTTTACATATCCCAAGTTTGGGTGGTTCTTAAAAAAACAGTTTTTATTCAATAACTTTTTCATTTGAATTTTCTCAATAAAGTAATGTTCTAAGAAATTCAGGAGCCTAGAAAGGCGCAACTTTTGGTGGAAGAAGATTTTTTTATACTACCTGGTTCAATAGTTATGATAGATTTTAACAAAAAAATACGCCTTTTTTAAATAACGGTTTCCAAAAATGGCGCAACCCGAAAAAAAATTTATCGATTGCATGTGATAGCTTATACATTTTTATATAATATGAGAAAAATTTGGAAAACAGTTATTTTTCTATCTCATTTAAATCAAATTTCCGTGCAAGTATTTTTGTACTTTATCATATAACATCTAGCTTAGTAATATACTAAGGAGTGTTAGAAAAAGGATATTTCATGACAAATATTTACAATCTATTCTTTGAACATTTGTCGTACGTATAATAAGATGTAACTTTTAAACTTTTTATCTTTCTCATAAAGAAAAGTTTTACAATCACTGTGAAAACTGATTTTTGAACAGAGGTCCATAGAGCCGAATATCATATACCAATCAAAAGTGTTTGTGTTTGTCACACTCAGTTTCAATGGTTATCTCAGAGAAATCTCCTAAATTTCATTTCATTTATATGCAATTACGTGGTGAAAAGCGCCAACAAATCAGGGGAAGGGGATTTTCCAAAACCACTTCGTAAAATTAATTTGAACAATATGTATAATCATATTACAATATTAGATGCCGTGTATTTTCTGAAAGGAAAACTTTGTTAGTATTTTTGTTTGTTTTGTTTTTCAGAGAAATGATGGGATCGGAAGTCATTAGAAGCCTTAAGAACAGATCTTCTAAATTGACCTGCCTGTTGAATTTTCTTGTATTATTTTCCCTAAATTTTCGAATGCATTTGTTTCTCGTTTCTGCTGCTTCTTCTGAGAACATTCCAATTGGAAGAATTGCATATTGTACAATAGCGAATCCATGCACAAGTAATTTGTGTACAGTTGATGACAAAGCGTACCAACCATACAACTTGTTGCATAGTTCATGTGTACTGTTCGTATATATTCCGAAAGACACCACATCGATCTCCATATATATATATATATATATATATATATATATATATATATATATATATATATATATATATATATATATATATATATATATATATATATATATATATATATATATATATATATATATATATATATATATATATATATATATATATATACATGAATTTTCAGCCAAATTGGACTACTGGTTCCGGGGAAAAAAAAAACAAGATAATGAAAGGTTGCTTAACCAATTTTTGTGTATAGGGCACATAACTTTCTTTATCCTGTTTTTTTTCCTGGAACCAGTAGTAGAATTTGGCAGAAATTTTATTAAAATAGATGAAAACATTCTTTCGAAAATCGTCCTAGCTCTCTCTGAGAAATCTTCGCCGGTTAATTTTTGACCGTTACTAAGAAGATTGTTTGAGAAAACAATAAGAGTAATATTTCTAAATTTTTTGAACGCTCTTTCCTGTGCTTACGGAACCGCTGTATTCGGATCGAAGCCAGCAAAAACTCCAAACTGGAATCTCATTTTTATATAAAACAAACTCCTGAAATTGAGGGTTTATACACTCAATACTCTGTAATTTCGGAACCGGAAATCCTAGGTACGGGCCTGGTCTTTAAAGCCCACCAGTGGGCACTAGCTCATTTATAGTGGGCAGTAACCATAAAATAGTAAATAAGTGGGCTACGCTACCTTAAAAAATCTATCTGAGAAAGGCTCTGAGCAAATGTATCCATTACAAGTTTATATCGACTTATGAAAAACTTTTCAATAAATCATTGATAAGTGCAATTCGAGATTAAGCTAATCTATAGGTTGCAAATATTATGTGAATAGTGAACCATTCAATTCCTGTGAGATTTCTAAGAAAGAAAACGGAAATGAGCAGATGATAACTTAAGGTGTGCTACGATCAAAAATTGGTCAAACAAGAATGAGTGTAAATACACAGTTTAAATGTTCGATTAGAAATTCAAACCAAGTTTATATTTCAAATTCAATCCAGAATTTAATTTTTCGTTTGATTCCTCCCATCATGTTTTGTGTAGCCTCCTCGTCAGAGAATGCCCGTTTGCTTTGAACCGCAGCTTTCTAACAATAGTCTGCTACTTATTATTGATTGTGCTATTGCAATGTCCCAATTCCGCTTGTAAAAGACGGCAACTCTTTTCGGCGCTTTTGCAACATCCAGCTTTCGATTCACGTCCCGATCTGAGCTGTCAAATTTATCAAAGTCGATAACTTTGCGAGCGAATAGTATGAATTTTCGTGATGCGCAAGCAAAATTTTGACGGATATTTTTACAACCGATAAGCATATATGAAAATCAAATAGTAGACATGATGCTTGTTCAGGTCGAATGCGAGTTGCAACGCAATCAATTATATTAAGACAAAACTTGTGAGCTTCGGTTGCAAACTTTTGAAGTTTAAACACAATATGAGATGCAGGAAGTTTACACATTGTTCGTATTTCGCCCAACGACAGGCTAAAGATGGTGATAATTAGTACACTCAAACCACCTTTTACGAACACTTTTTATACCTCTTTTTACGTAACTCTTTTTACGAACCTAATCCCAAATAACGTAAACTTTTTTTACGAAACTACTTCATAAGGCATACATCGAAGGCGATTTCTGGATCATTTATATTTTATGGAAACTACTACAATATGGGTATTTTTGGAACGGGATTGATAAGTAGATGTCGGAAAACGATGTTTGAGGTGGTTTTGATTCCAAGATGGTGACTTTCGGTTTTTTGATATTCCTTGAAAATTATGACAGATTCGGAAAGAATTGGATTTCAAAACGACCACAAATATTTTTGCTACACACCAAATCTGTTCTGAAAATATCCATATTGTGAGTAATTTCAAGGAATATAAATAGACCAGAAGTGGCCATTTTGGACTCGGAACGATCACAAACACCGTTTTTATTGCATCACATCAAATCCCTTCCGAAAATACCCATACTGTATGGGATTTCAAGGAATATAAAAAAAACCGGAAGTCGCCATCATGAATATCAGAACCATTTCAAACATCGTTTGCCGAGATCTACTCATCAATCCTGTTCCGAAAATATTCATATTGTTAGGAGTTTCAAGCAATATCAATAAACCGGATTTTGGATTTTCAAACGAGCCCAATCTTCATCTCAGAAACTTTTTCTCAGAAATGGCTCAACCGATTTTAACAAACTTAGGCTCGTTTAAAAGCTACTGTCACGCCATTGATCAAGTTCAAAGATCAAATGGTTGTAACTTTTGGTTCCGGAGATATGATGGAATAAGTGACGTAACCGATAAAACACGTGGTTTTTTTTATCGCTTTAATGTATATAAGGGTGCCAATATTTTGGGATCACCTCTAATTTCGTAAAGCGCTAGGGCTCAAATGTTTAAGTAACTCGAAAAAAAGTCCCCATGCCAAAATTTAACTAAATAGGTAAGTGTTGCTTAACTTATTCTGGCCTATGAAGCATTGTTGAAATAAATATTATTGTGATTTCTTCTTCATGCCCTGTCGCAGAAAAATTAAATGTAGTTTTGGTTCCCAATCTGAGAAATCGCTTAACTATTTCTGAGTACTAAATAATCAATCACATCACAATCTTGCATACTCTTCTGATAAAAACATGTGTCTTAAATTTTCATTTAAAAGACTGTGACTCGTGAATAAACTGTTTGACTTAAAATAAATGGTTTGATTTGAAATAGTTTTGTTTGTTTTCACACACAAGAGAAAACAAACCAAAACCATAAATGTTTCAAAAAAAAACTTTTGGGCGGGAGTTGAACACGGTCAAAAACTTAGGTTCAAACAACAAGAGCTCTGACGAAGTTCCATACCCGTCTGAGGCACATAACTATTTGAACAAATGTTTATCTCCGCACATATTGGTGTAATGTAAGCCTTCAACACTAAATCTCTTCACACATTCCATACCATGTAATATGAATATTTAAGACTAAATCTTTCACACACCCCAGACCACACGCACTTAACAAAAACCCGTAAAAGCACCCTTCCACGAAAACCTAAAAACCTACATAAAATATAAACATTACCTACATGAAGGCAACTAAAATATCAACACTTGCTCGTTCTGAAGACCCAGAGAAAGAAACACCGTGGTCATAGAATTCGACTACAGAAACAAGGAAGCAACAAATTTCAAATCGTTATGTCATCGAAAAAAGCAGAACACACAAAACATATAACAGACTGTGTCACTTCCCTCTTCTTCACGTCCCTCATGTCCCACAATTGAATACCAGCCAGCACGACCTAGAATAACAGTAACTCAGGAACACACTCTAACTCAAACCGACACTCACGAGAATAACCCAACATGCTATCGCCCTCTCCTCTCCGTATCATACCTGCTCACACCCATCAAGAAGCTTTACTCACTCTCTTACCCACAAAATATACAATGGCCGACACGATACAACGAGAGTCCCATTGGTTAAACCCGATTTACACTGCGCGTTCTAACTCCTCCTCCCGGATTTTCAGTAATCCCAACTGTAAAAACTAATTAGCTAGGCTAGGAGAGGATAGACTATGTAAGTCAACGAACTGATAAAAATAAAGCAATCTTAATCTCAACCTTAATCAATTCTCATTGGCCAATTTCTTCTGTCTGTCCTATAAAAGCATCTAAGAACTTTCCTCTATTACCCAACTGAAAGACAGAATAAAAATATGACTTGAAAAATAAAAATAGTGAAAACCAAAAAACTAACAAGTTCTCAGAGACAGAAACACAATTCAGAAGCCCGGTAGAAAAAACTTGGTATATGATCGGACTGTGCATTGCCGCGGTATGGTTCAAAATTTAGTTTCACCCCTGTGAATCAATACCTATTGAGTCTCTATTCAATTCTCCAGCCGGGCAATGATATGTGAGATTTTGTTGTGTTTCTATTGGCGTCTATTTTGCTTACCCAATGTTTACTCGATAGGATGTTGAATTGAAAAGCTAAATCGATTGTCATTTACTTTTTTTTACTTGGTGAAAAGTAGAAAGAAAAATGTATCCTAAATGGGTATTCGACTGAAAAAAATTTGGGATCCACGATTGGTCTAGACTAAAAGTACAAACAGTAGATAAAACATTGGTGTTAAACAAAACTATGATCTGACTTGAAAATACCTGTTTCAATCCACCTAGTGGTGTAATGAAGCCTTTCTCATTTTCATTTTCTCCTGTATATTACAGCAGAAATTCCCCGAAATATAACAATTTAAAAAAGTTTAGAAAATAGTTTTGAAGAAGTTTCTGTTGCATAATACTGCTACATTGATATACTACATTTGAATTTAAGTTAGTGAACACACACACACACACACACACACACACACACACACACACACACACACACACACACACACACACACACACACACACACACACACACACACACACACACACAGAGACACTTACACGCATACACAGGCATTTTGCGTTTGGGCAGCAGAGACTATGTCTAAGGGCTTGACGACCCCTCCCCCGGCAACTGCGAGTTGTAGGGCTTGCCTAGGATGCGGTGGGGTTTGGCAGTGGGCTCTGCTAATCCTCTACAAAAAGCTGCATGTATCCGCAAGCAAGTCCTACCAAAGCGAACGTGTGCCGCTCAAAGTGCACAAGCCCAACGGGAGTGCCGACTCGGCACGTTAGGACTAACGCCAGTGAGGTCCTAACTATGGCATACTGGCTACCATACCATCCATGGATACGATACGGTAGATCGGAATATATAGAGAAACTAGGGCTGACAGCTGCGGTATTCTACTCCTTCAGTAAAGCAGGGTGGAACCGGCTTGAAATGGCGAGTAGGCTAATGCCGCAGCTGCCTTCCGTCCCATAAAACCGTGGCAGGCCTTATGGCACGCCGTCTCACTTTCAGTCACCTGGTTGGGATGACTGGGTGGAAGTAGGTTCAGATGCCCTTTTCCTGACTTGCGCTGATCCGGCTCTGAGCGTAAAGCCAACCCTCGCATGGCCTCACTGCACCGCATAGGTAACCATGGGATCATGATAGCGACTACTTTCGGCTGGGTTTGACGGTAGCCATAAGGGGGACCCATATAAAACATGAGTTCAACACCATCAACATCGGCGTCGAGTAAGGAGGTAAACCCTTTCGCAAGAGGGGGTTTGAGGAGGTCTCCATCCAGAACGGGTGCGAGAGAGGAGAGCGAAGCAGTAGCTGAGGAGACGAGTGACAGCAATGTCCACGTCAAACCAGTGAACCAGCCTGAGTCCCAGGAGCAAGCGAAGGAAGTAATCAAGCCGAGTATGACAGCGGTCATAGAACAACTCGACGCGATTATTGAATTCGCGCAGGAGAAATCCAACATCAGCAAGGAGCTGAAGGCGAACTTGCTGAAGCTACGTAAGGCCGTGAACGTAGCTAAAAGGGACCAAGAGGCGTTGATAGTGCGGCTAGAGGGTGGCGGAAAGTCGGAGAAGTGTTCTCAAACAGAGCCCTTCACCTTCGATACCGACAAAAAACAGGAGGCGGTCGACTATGCGCTCCGGCTCACGATTGAGCGGAATAAACAGCACCGGAAACGCGCCAGGGATTCTCCAGGCAGTAAACGCCTGACTCCCAAGGCCAAAAGGAGCAACGACCATGGCGGAAATGATGGGGCGAAGGAACGTGGCGAGGGGCTCAACCCAAACCTCGGCACTCGAGACCCGGATCCGAGCCATGTAAG
Source organism: Malaya genurostris (assembly GCF_030247185.1). Classification (NCBI taxonomy): domain Eukaryota; kingdom Metazoa; phylum Arthropoda; class Insecta; order Diptera; family Culicidae; genus Malaya; species Malaya genurostris. Next base: position 284,314,802 of record NC_080572.1, read on the forward strand.
CGAACCCGGCGAGAATCCATGGGTGAAGGTCTCGAAGAAGAAAAAGGTCCCAAAAGAGGCCGGGCCCATTCCCGCGAGGAAGGCTAGGGACAAAGGAGAGGTCTTTGTTGGTTAAGGCCGACAAAGAAAAGTACGCCGATGTACTCAAGGCCATGCGGAGCGAGGCAAAGCTAGCCGAGCTTGGCAAAGAGGTTCGCAGCATCCGTCGTACGAAGACGGGAGAGATGCTGCTCGAGCTTAAAAAGGGAGCTCAGGGCGGAACGGAGCTTGTTGCGCTTGCCCAACCAGTCCTGGGCGATACGGCCGAAGTTAGAGCCCTGCGTAACGAGGTTGCACTCCAGTGCAAACGGTTGGACGAAATCGCCACCGCAGAAGAACTTGCCATGGCCATCAAGGAGCAAGGAGGTGTGGATGTCTCACGGGAATCCATCCGCATGAGGAAAGGACCACAGGGCACCCAGATAGCTACATTTAAGCTATCGGCCACGGATGCCAATAAGGTCCTCAAAGTGGGCAGGCTAAAGGTCGGATGGTCGGTATGCCCAGTGACCGCTTACCAACCGCCGGTGGTCGACATGTGCTTCAGGTGTTTCGAACCTGGCCACAAGTCGTGGAATTGCAAAGGCCCAGACCGGAGCAACCTCTGCAAGCGTTGCGGCGGCGAGGGGCACAAGGCGTATGCATGCGAAAGAACGCCACGTTGCATGCTATGCGCGAGCAAGAAGAAGGCCACAAACCACGTCATGGGCGGACCTACTTGCTCAACAAGTGGAGGGAGTAAAACAGCATGCAAGTATTACAGCTGAACCTAAATCACTGTGCAGCTGGTCAGCAATTGCTGCACCAGTCAGTGACGGAATGGGGCATTGATGTCGCGACTCTTTCGGATCCCTATCACACACCGGTAGATAACGGGAACTGGGTGTCGGACGAATCCAAGACGGTGGCGATCTTGACGACTGGTCGATACCCAGTGCAAGAGGTGGTGAAAACACAAGCGGAGGGAGTGGCCATAGCTAAGGTAAACGGAGTTTACTATTGTAGCTGCTACGCTCCACCGAGATGGTCAATAGACCAGTTCACTCGGATGGTCGACATGTTGACCGCAGACCTGGTGGGTCGGAAGCCGGTGGTGATAGCCGGAGACTTCAACGCCTGGGCAACGGCTTGGGGCAGCCGCTTCACCAATAGGAGAGGACAGACATTACTAGAGGCCCTCGCCAAGTTGGACGCCGTGTTAGCGAATGATGGACTGAAAAGTACCTTCCAGCGGAATGGAGTCGAGTCGTTTATCGACCTGACTTTCTGTAGTCCCGGCCTAGCTGGAGATCTTAATTGGAGAGTTGATGATGGCTACACCCATAGCGACCATCTAGCCATTCGCTACACGATCGGCCAATTGGCGAGAAGCACAAGGAGGAGTAATACTCCCAAAACTCTAGCGTGGAAGGTGGCTAACTTCGACCGCGAAACGTTTTGCGCTGCCCTTGAATTAGAGGAGCACAACGCGAACCTGAGAGGGGACGAGTTGGTCGCTATCTTGTCACGGGCGTGTGACGCGACCATGCCTAGAAAGGCTCAACCGAGGACCAACAGACCACCGGTCTACTGGTGGAACGAGCAAATTGCACGCCTTCGCGCATCCTGCCTCAGGGCTAGAAGAAGGATGCAAAGAGCTCGATCAGCGGAGATGAGGATGGAGAGGAACACGGCGTTCAAAGCGGCGAAGCTAGCACTAAACAAGGCCATCAGCGCAAGCAAAAGAGCCTGTTTCGACTAGCAATGCGAGGGAGCCAACTCCAACCCATGGGGCGATGCCTACAGGATGGTGATGGCCAAAACGAGAGGGGCGCTAGCACCCCCTGAACGTAGTCCGGCGAGGTTGAAGGAAATCGTAACGGTTCTCTTTCCCCACCACGACACGTCCCCCTGGCAGCCAGCTCCGCTACCAGCGAATGAAGTCGTAAAGGTGACGAACGAGGAGTTGCTCACTGCGGCGAGATCGCTCGATACAAAGAAAGCCCCGGGGCCAGACGGTATCCCGAACGTGGCTCTAAAGGCGGCTATAATGACAAAACCGGACATGTTCAGGGAGGTCATACAGAGATGTCTGGACGAGCGTATGTTCCCAGACATTTGGAAAAGACAAAGGTTGGTACTATTACCGAAACCTGGGAAACCCCCAGGGGATCCTTCGGCGTATAGACCAATCTGTCTGATAGACACTGTGGGTAAGCTCCTTGAGAAAATCATCCTAAACAGGCTAGCCCCCTTAATAGAGGAGGCAGGAGGACTGTCCAGTCAACAGTACGGGTTCCGCAGAGGCAGGTCGACGGTGGACGCCATAACATCGGTGGTAACCACGGCGGAGGTAGCTATACAGCGCAAACGACGAGGGATCCGCTACTGTGCGGTAGTAACGCTAGACGTCAAGAACGCGTTCAATAGTGCTTGCTGGGCAGACATTGCTGATTCCCTACTTCGACTAGGAGTACCGGAAGGGCTGTACAAGATTCTGGAAAGCTACTTCCAGAACCGAGTATTGCTCTACGAGTCCGACGAAGGCACACGTAGCACTCCAATCACGGCTGGAGTACCACAGGGATCTATCTTGGGCCCGATCCTGTGGAATATAATGTACGATGGAGTACTGAGGTTGAGGCTCCCTCCGGGTGTCAAGATAGTCGGGTTCGCGGACGACGTCACGCTGACAGTCTACGGCGAATCCATCGAAGAGGTCGAACTGAGTGCATCACACTCAATCTGCTTGGTGGAGGACTGGCTGCGTAGCAGGAAACTGCAACTCGCGCACCACAAAACAGAGGTGATGGTGGTAAACAACCGCAAATCGGAACAGGAGGCGCTGGTACATGCCGGAGATTGCGTGATCCCCTCCAAGAGATCACTGAAGCAATTGGGTGTGATGCTTGACGACAAACTCAGTTTCAGCAAGCACGTTGAATACGCCTGCAAGCGCGCATCAACAGCGATCGCGGCGCTCTCCCGTTTGATGGCCAACAGCTCGCCTGTGCGCTCCAGTAAACGATGGTTACTGGCAGGAGTGGCAGTTTCGATCCTCAGGTACGGCAGCCCGGTATGGGCGTCGGCACTAAATGTGGAACGCAACGCACAGATGCTGGAGAGTACGCATAGACTGATGTGTCTTCGCGTAATCAGTGCATACCGTATGTATCGTATGTATCGAGGGATGCGGCCTGCGTGGTTGCAAGCATGATGCCTATCGGTCTGATAGTGAAGGAAGACGCGGAGCGCTACAGCATGCGAGGAGACAGGAACGCCCGTAGGGCCTCCAAAGCCGCTTCTCTACGCAGATGGCAACAAGAGTGGGACAGCTCAACCAAGGGCAGGTGGACACATCGGCTCATACCTAGGGTCTCGAGCTGGTTAGATAGACCTCACGGAGAAGTGAACTTCGGCCTGACGCAATTCCTCACAGGCCACGGGTGCTTCAGATGGTACCTCCACAGGTTCGGCCACGCGACATCCCCTGTATGTCCTGGCTGCCATCAGCGCAAGCAAAAGAGCCTGTTTCGACAAGCAATGCGTCTTGTTTGCATGTTCCCGTTTCGCGGCTCAAAGGAGTGATCTACTGGAGGCATGCGGCAGGGACACCACACCGGAAAACCTGATCCAGAGAATGTGCCACCGCGGCATCCCAAATTGCGGGCATATTGCAGCGGAAATGGAGTGCGGATCAACGCGTACCGTAGTAGGCTCAAGAGGGATCAGCGAATAAACGTCGGTCCGGGAGAACCTTCTTCGTCGGGAAGCTCTTCGTCGGAGTAGTCTAGATCCATCGTCGGGGACTAGACGAGTAGTACGTAAAACTGCTAGGATCGTCGGGGCGCCAGTGAACCGGAAGCTATCCTCCAACCGGAATCACTGGATCGACCCAGGCATCCTCTCGGTCGGGCGTTGACGGGTATCGAAAGCGTCGGTTTCGGGAGGGCCTCCTTCGTCGGGGAACTCTCCGTCGGTGTAGGCTAGATCCTTCGGCGGGGGCTAGTCGAGTAGCCGCCACAACACCGATTCGAGTCGTCGAGGCGCCAGCGAACCGGAAGCCATGCTCCAACCGGAATCGCGGGACCGACCTCGGCACTCCATCGGGTGTCCCGTGTGGTGTAAGAGACTCGGTGTCGGGAGATTCTCCTTCGCCGGGGAAATCTCCGTCGGAGTAGTCTAGATCCTTTGTCGGGGACTAGATGAGTAGATAGTCGCGTGATACCGATAGGATCGTCTGAGCGCCAGTGAACCGGAAGCCACGCTCCAACCGGAATCATTGGATCGACTTAGGCATCCTTTCGGTCGGGTCGTAGACGCGTACCGTAAGCGTCGGTTCGGGAGGACTTCTCTCGTCGGGGAACCCTCCGTCGGTGTAGACTAGATCTTTTGGCGGAGACTAGTCGAGTAGTTCCGCGACGTAGCATCAGTTTTGGGTCGTCGAGGCGCCAGTGAACCGGAAGTTACCCTCCAGCCGGCATCACTGGACCGACCTCGTCATCCAATTGGTCGATCCCTCGAGCGCAGGATGCTGATCCCCATTCTGCATAAATCTGGGGAGGGTGCTGTGAGCACCAATAGCCTTCCACCCCGAAGTAATACCTAGCGGTGGTGCCGGGGAGGTAGGGTTGGAGATCCAAGGTGTTTTAGTGGGTAGTTCCAATCAACAGTTGGGTAGTCCTGTGGAGAGTCCCACACTCCGTGCGTAAATGCATTTCACCTTGTAAAAAAAAAAAAAAAAAAAAACAGGCATTTTGCGTATTTGACGATCTAATTCGAATGGTGTATGTCATTCGAAAATCGGTTTTTTAACAGTGTTCGAATAACCTTTCTGTATGAGAAAGGCAAAACAATCAAAATGGTTATGTAAACATAGCATAAATGTAGGGGTCATTTTCAATCTATCAAATTACTACAGGGTGCTCCATCTTTTATGTCGATATGTGAACATTGAGAAAAAACAACCAATTTCCATAAGTGATGTGGAATTCGGTTGATTTTTCTCAAATTCAGTTTGGTTCCTTTCAATTTTCTTGGACTAGTTTTTGAAAACAATATCAAATAAGTGGCCAACTTTAATAGCAATTACGAAAACACTCCTACTTTTTGCGTTACCTTTTCGAGCATCTCGGGTGTTATAGCGTCAATGTTTGCCTTGAGCTAGTCAATAGTCGGAGGCTGGTTGACGTAAACCTTGCAAAAAGAAGTCCGAGAGGGTAAAATCAATAGTATTGTCAGATGGTACCTTTTTGTCGCGATATGCACGTTGAGTTCATACAACGGAACGACTTTTTTCGAGGTGAAGTGCGCGTTGTTTTGGTGTGAAGCGATCCATCGCAAAAATTTACTGAATTAACATTTCCAAAATATATCTGATGCAATCGCTCGGTTGGTAAATGTTACAGATATTCAGTGTTTACATACAGACATAAAAGATGAAACACCCTGTACAATCTGTACTGCGCCACCAGGCCGAAACTTGTTTCGGTCAAGATACTGTACTACGGTGCTATGGCAAAAACTGTTTTGCAAATAGTATTAACATTAGTTCGACTTAGCGGTTTATATTGAACCGCGGTTCAATATAGACTGCTAACGCACTGTTGAGTCGAAGATGAAACGTGAGAAGATATGTTTCGATTTTAACTTCTCAGAAATTCAAATGTTTTGTCGGCCCGAATTATTTCCTAAAATACTAAATCATGGAATGGAAAATGCACAAAAATTCTTCTCGGTACTCTGAACGTCGTTCTTGGGTAAAGCCAGGGTAAAATAAATGATATAAAGAAAACGTTTTTTGACTTGCAATCAGGCTGCTTTCATACTTTCATGCCATTGATTGATGACGTTCGCGGCTTCGGTTAAATCCGTCACTGCTGACAAAAGCACCACCAATCTGCACATCAACTTCAACAAGAGGACAATTATGAGACCGTGTGAACATGGCCATGATGGAAACAACATCCTCAACAACTACAACAACAACAACAACAAACCACAAACCCCTACCCCACTCTTTTCTCTGTATTTCTGGTCTGGAAGAAAATTGCAATCTTTCTCTAGTACTGAACGGTAATGGAAATCGGCCACTGAAGACCACAGACTAGAGAAGAAGCTTTACGGAAAAAAAGGATCGAAGAAAGTGGGTTTGGTGAGGAACGGACGGTAGAGATAAAACTTTCTGACAAGTCCTGTGTGCTGGTACCACAGCTTTCGTCATCAGCTTTCGTAGAATTTTAACGCCTCATATATTTTGCAGTTGCCAGCCGGCACGTGGGTCAGTGCTACTATCCTAGTACTACTGGTGGCAGCATTTACAGTTGAGGAGAATCCCGACAATTGAATGTAACAGTTTTTCAGCTCAAAGAAGCTGACTGATTTTCTCCTCTTATCTTCGGCCAAGGTTTTCGGCCGTCGACCAAGAATAATAAGAGAAGAACAAGAAAAAAATATACGGAACCGCTTCCTGAACGAGGGGGGTGGGGTGGGAGTGGGCGTGAAATCGTCCGAGCAAAATTCGGATTTTATGGCAATGCGCTTCAGAAGAGCAAGTTTTTCCAGCCTGAACGACGACCAAACGGGATGACGATGAATGAAGCAAAGTTTACGACTTCTTTGTGTTGCAACCTGTCAGGAACAAGAGTTTTTTTTTGTATTTCATCTTTTTTTTTGCGGCCACTGTGAAGCAGCTTATAGATAACGTGAATTGAAAGTCTAACGAGATTTGAGATGTTACCGACCCCGGTATAAATTACTGGTGTACACTTTCCTATTGAAATTATGAGGTAAAATGTGTATTGTGTCTTCGAAAAGGTCGTCTGGTTGTTGTTCACCAGAACCAACGATCAACCTGCATAAATTGAGTTCTGAAAAGAGAATAATTTGATGTGAGCTTTCCACCCTTGTTTGGAAAGTGCAAAATTGTGTGTGTGTGTGTGGATGGAGCACGTGTTTGATGTAATCTTTGTGAAGAATTTCAATTATTCAGCAATCTTATGGTTAAACTTATAAAATTCCATGTTCGGAGAGTTATTTTTTACTTGTAAATTCAATTAGACAGCACCTTCTGTTGTTTCAACGAAATTGAGTTTATTGCAGTAAATATTACGACTAGTTTTTAAGTTTATCCTTATGTTTTAGCTTCTACCCCGAGAGTTATAATTTATCACGCAATTAGTTCAGTAGTGCAGTAGTAAGTGTCCGTTGTTCGCCGAAAGCTGAAAGCAGATGTCTCTCATTCTATTTCCGTATTCCCCCTTTTCCGTAACAGGTTTCGTGGTTCCGGCGGAAAGACTACCAGCTGCTGACGGTCGGTTTGTCCACGTACAGCAGCGACGAACGGTTCCTGGTGGAGCACACGCGCCACCTGGGGAACTGGGCGTTACGGATAAAGAACGCCCGCAAGGAGGACGAAGGACTGTACGAGTGCCAAATTTCCACCCATCCGCCGCAGTCAATATTCATCGAGCTTAGGATCGTAGGTAAGGCAATATGTCGGCCTTTTGTTCCGCTGTGGGACTGCGGGAAAACTGCCGACTGCGGGAAAATGAACGGAATTATCTGAAAAACAGTAATTCCCGGGAGGACAGAAACGCTTCGACTGCAATTAATGATGTAATATTAAAACATCAGTTGAATGAAACCATCGGAGGCGGAGTAATGAAATTTTAATCGACATCATTAAGCACGGTTTGGAGGAAGGCGATTTGATTCTTTGCTTCCCATACGTATTTTGAGTACATTGACTTAACATTAAAGGCTTGGAGAGTTGAAACTTAAGACACATGGAAACTTTAGGTTTTAATCATTATCTAGAGGAAAAAAACAGATTTGAAAAATGATTAACGAATGTAACGATGAAATGAAAAACTGCGAAAAAGTTACCGCAGAGACGGAAAAATGATGAAAAAAATCATCATTTTTGAGATTTTTTTTCAGAATTATCGTGCAACAAAATAAATTCACAAATTTTTTGCATGCTCAAAAGCATCACTCGAACAACATTTTGTAATTTTTTTGTGGAAAAATATTGGGAAATAAGTCGGTGAAGAGGTATTTTTAGGACGCTTCTTAAAAATCATGATTTGCGGTGTCCACTGTATCTTTGCGCAGACTAATCAGAAGCGAACAAATCAAAGCAGCATAGATAGAGTAGAAGGTTTTCTAGACCCCGAACGTTTCCGTTTGATTTTTTTTAAATTTTTTTAATGTTTGGTGATTGTTAAAAGTGGAAGCTACGAGTTTGCACGAAAAAATCCGCCAGTTTGTAGCTGTAAAACATCCCCGAAGTAACAGTAAAGTTGAAATGCTGCTTGAAAGACAGTTGCTCGTCTAGAATTACACCGAGATTCTTAACACATGTGGTTCTGTTGATCACTACTTCATCAAGGTAGTTGTTGTATCTTATAGGAACTTTTTTGCGTGTGAATGTGATGATTGAGCACTTATCAATGTTCAAAACCATTCGATTTACCGCACACCACTTTGAAAAAAAATTCAAGTTGGTGTTGGAGGAAAACAGCATCCTCGTTACTTAGAACTATTTGGAATAGCTTGAGATCATCAGCGAAAGATAAGCGTGGACATTTCAGAGAAAGATTCACATCGTTAAAATACAGGAGGAAGATCAGTGGTCCGAGATGGCGGCCTTGTGGAATCCCAGAAGTAGCGTTGAACTCTCTGGATTCAGATCCATTTATCTTGATTGCTGAACGGCGATTATTAAGGTATGAAGAAAACCAACGCAGCATGTAGGAACCAAATCCCAATCTGGCCAACTTGGCAACAGTAATGGCGTGGTTAATTTTGTCGGTTTGTAAACCGCGGGGTATAACATCCGTCACAAACGTCGTGAAGATCAAGAGGTTGGTAGTCGTAGACCGTTTCTGCAATAAAACACATACAATGGTAGAATAAAGATTCCAATACCACCATTTCGAAAAGCTTTGGAATAGCACTGAACGAGGTAATTCCACGGTAGTTGTCGATGTCTTTTTTGTCTCCTTTTTTATGAACTGGAAACATGTATGAAATCTTCCAAGAATCAGGGAAGATCCCAGATGTTAGCGATAAACGAAACATTTGGCAGAAAGGTGAAATTAAACCGATGGAGCATTTTTTCACAAAGATTGCAGAAATTATAATGTAGATTTGTTTATCGGCTATGCAGTCAATAATGGATTAAAACGAATATTTTTGTTTTAACACCCAACGAATATCCAATATTATTCAAAACTACCTGGTCGGTTTCGAAGGTTTATCGGAAAAAAATGAACCTCTTGCCCGTTTTTGTTCTACTGCATATACAACCACTAGGAAATTTCTCAATGAGCATCCTGAAATCTCGATACTTTCGTCGGATAAAGGAAACCGTTCAGTCATCATGTACACGAAAGACTATGAAGAGAAAATGTATGCATTAGTAGCAGACTCAAAAACTTATCAAGAGATTAAAAGAGATCCAACATCGACCTTCCAAACAAAAAATAACCAGCTAGTTACAAGATTAGCGAATATCAAACTGATTGATAATAAAACAGCAGGACAACTACGAACTCATAATGCCATATGTCCTAGAATATACGGCCAACCAAAAGCACACAAAAACAGTCTTCCGTTGAGACCGGTTGTACCAAATGTTACTGCACCTACATACAAATTATCCAAATACATATCAAACATACTTAAAGAAGCTACCTCCAGCAGATATGACATAAAAAACTCATTCGAATTTTGTACAATGATTAACAGTATAACATTACCGCCAAATTACATAATGATCTCTCTAGACGTGATTTCATTATTTACCAATAAACCGATACAGCTTGTAAATAAAAACATCATTGAACGCTGGCCAGAAATAAGAGAGAAAACAAACATAAACCTGGATTTATTTCTCGAAATAGTGAACTTCCTCATAGAATCCAGTTATTTTTGCTATAAAAACAAATTCTACCGTCAAAAGTTTGGCACTGCGATGGGAAGCCCTCTTTCACCGATTTTAGCTGACATCGTACTGGACAACCTCATACACACAACTGTAAAAACATTTAATTTCGAAATCCCCGTGTTAGGAAAATATGTTAACGACTTTTTTCTTGCCGTACCAAGAGACAAAGCTCAATTTGTTCTCGAACAGTTCAATGAACAAGAAGCACATCTACAATTCACAATAGAAATAAAACAAAACAACAGATTACCATATCTCGACATGGCAATTATTCGCAAAGCAGACCAAACACTCAAAACCGAATGGTACTCTAAACCAATCTCATCAGGCCATCTGCTAAATTTCTATTCGGTTCACCAGTTCAACAACAAAATTAACGCAGCCAAAAATTTCATCCACCGAGTATACGCTCTCTCAACCAACCTTGATCCGGAAACATTAAAAAGGACAATTTTCAATAATTTGCAAGAAAACAACTACCCCCGAACTTTCATCAACAGTCTACTGCAACACCACTACGCTAAACATAAGAATAGCTCACATACAGCATACAACGGTTCACTTCATACACCACCAGCATCATCGTCGTCAACAGCCTCATCATCAATAGCATCGTCATCAGCAGCACCATCGTTATCTGAAACTACCTACCGATCCATAGCAAACATCAATGGACTAACATCACGAATCATTCGTGTTTTGAAGAAAGACTACGGTTCCGTAAGATGCGCCTGCAGGCAGATACATACCGTAGATTCACTCCATAGTAAAGTTAAAGATCCCGTACCTATAATGCAACAACATAATGTTATATACAAAATACCATGTAACAACTGCGAAAGTTGCTATAGCGGCATGACCAAAAATTCTCTAAAAGTCAGGCTAGCAGGGCATAAATCAAATGTAAAAAATTAGAGCATATCATACAAGATCATACTCACACAGATAACCAGATCACATCTCTTAGAGCACAAACTGCGCTAATAGAACATTGCATTGATCACGAACACAAATTCGCAATAGATATGACCACAGTAATAGATCGCACTTTCCGTTCCTCAGCTCTCCCATATCTAGAAATGTGTCATATAACCAATACATCACATACTGTTAACAATCGTACATACACAGATGGTCTTAGTGTGGTATACGCAGCAATATTGCATACAATTAGGAATTGTTTCACCAGAAATATTTCCAAGATATCATAACCCTTTTTTACCGCTTAATAATCCAAGCAACGAAATATTTCAATATGTATCATAGATAGAAATCAGAGAGAGGAAAAAAAATCCGCCAAAACAAAAGATAGTGACCATAGCCAAAGTTTTTAATTTGTGTTTCTAGACAAATTTTAATGAGTAATTTTATTGTAATTCTTGTAAGTAGCCCTGTTTGTACATTTCTTGTGAATATTTGTTATACGTGTTTTTGTAATTATACCAGAAGCTGAATCTCCACCGTATGACTATTGACAACTACAAGAGTGTTTTTGACGAGGAACGATAACCTGTTTTTGTAAGTCTTTTCAAAATTGTGATTAGTCGAACATAGTTTGCAACGTCTATTTTTAAATACAGTTCCCCTGAAGAAGACGCAAACCAGTAGCGTCGAAACGTTGGGTGTTAAAACAAAAATATTCGTTTTAATCCATTATTGACTGCATAGCCGATAAACAAATCTACATTAAAATAGAATCCAGTCGAAAGTGTCCCAAAAAAAAAAAAGATTGCAGGAATACCATCGGGTCAGGAGGAGCTCGAGGACTTAATTTTGGCGATAGCTGCATTTACTGCATTTGGGTCAACACTGATAGTATCCAACGACTGATGTGATACTGGAACGTTAATTGCTGCTTGGGCGATTTGGTTCGGTGACAAGACTTCATTGGAGAAAACGCTGGAAAACTTTTCAGAAAACAGTTGACTTTGCAGTATCCGTCGCTTGAACATTTTTTAGTTTCGCGAAACAGTATTATTCATTACATAACAATTCTAGCATTTTTCACTAACATAACAGTTTCGATCAATTATTTCACTATAAGTTGTTTGATATCTTAGCGAAACCAGTTGATGATTTTGTACCATATTAAACAGAAAAAATTGTAAATCATGACTATATAAAAAACCTTTTCTAATCCACCTAGTGGTATAATGATGCCTTTCTCATATTACTTATATTTTCTAAAAAACGTCACTAGAAGATTCTGTCAAGTTTCTTTTTGAAACTTGAATGAAATCAAAAACTTTCTTCGGCATAAACCGAACCATCGCCTTTTCAATTTGTAAACAGTTATGTCAAGTTAATAAGGATTTAAATGTGGCAAGCCTGCACGCTATACAAAATTGAACAATGCACGCTGTGTGCCCGGCGGGTGCGTTTACTTCTTCTTCCGTACCAGCACGTACCGATGTTTACCGATTTTGCATCATTATGTATATCAGTTTGAAAGTTTTGATACTCATTGCACTATAATTCCGGAACCGGCAGTCGAATCTAGATGAAATTGCACAGTAACTTTTGAGACAATAAGAGCTTTAATTTGAATTATGATTTGTGGAAATCGGCTTGACCGTTGCTGAGAAATCGAAGTGAGTTCCGTTTTCGGAGCTTTTCTTCACTACTATCGGTGCATTCGGAAGCGGAACCGGGCACTCCCAAAGTAGAATTATAAATCCACAAACTAACAAGGTCTGTGAACTAGATGAATTTTTCAGTAAATTCTATAAAAATGTGTATTTCGTTGCGCCATCGTTTGTGAAAAATTCTCTTGAAATTGAAAATTTTTCATAATCTCACTGAAGTCTGAATCCACTTTTTGGGGACTTTTTGAAGAATCTCAAGACCTTTATTTTCATCTTAGTTTGAGAAAATCGGTTAAGAAATTTCCAATCTATTCGTTTAAATCTAAGTTTGTGAAAATCGGTTTCAGTCATCTCTGAGAAAATTGAGTGACATTATTTGTCACATACCCACATACATACATACATACACACAGACATTTACCCAGTTCGTCGAGCTGAGTGGAATGGAGTTCTATATGAGAAAGGCAAAAACAGTCTAAATTTTTGAGACACCAAATCTTCATTAACTGAAGGAGAAAAAGTTGTAATTTGTGATTTTTCCGAGAATTATTCATTCGTTTTTCAAGATGCTGTTTAAAGTCATCATAGGAACAATGATCAAGCAACAATTCATCCATTTGTTATATAATATTGTTCGGTACTACCGAAGTGTGCCCCCTCGACGATGAGAGAACGACACCACTGCAAACGCGAGTGTTACCAACAATATTTTTTTTTGTTTTTGTATCCGGCTGAGACTTTCTTGAATAAAAGCACACTTTTCCATATCTGAAGAACATAAAATTGGTCTAAATCGAACCGGATTTTGATTGCTCCACGAAAAGTATTCCCGCGTACAAGTTCGAACGTGTTCGGTATTGTTCATTCGGATGTACAAAAATGTGACGCGTATTTGTTTTATTCCCGTAAAGTTGAACTATCACGTTACTGTAAAATGTCAGTAGAACATTCATTGGTGCCAAGAGACGGTGTAGGTGAAAAAAATAATATTGAAGATGATGCAGATAGCAGTCAATCCGAAGATGACGAATCTTTTAGAGGGTTCTCAGATACAGAGCCACAAGCTGTTGCAGAGCCGAAGGAATTAACAGTTATTTTTCGTCAGCGAGAACAAGTGAAACAACGAATTTTCAGCATCCAGCGGACCATGCTTAATCAAGGACAACCATCTGTAGCACTATTAACGGTTATGCAGCACAAATTATCTGCTGCTTATCAGGAATACAATAGTTTTCACAGCAAAGTAATGGCGCTCATTTCAGATACGGCCATCGATCGACAGGCGCAAGTATATCAAGAATTCGAGGATCTCTTTGATCTCGTATCAACTAATGTGGAGGAATTATTATTGGTGGCGAAGGACCGATCAACTACGGCAACTAATACAAGTCCCCAACTTATCATCCAACAACAACCCTTAAAAGCTCCTATTCCAACATTTGATGGCAGCTACGCTGCTTGGCCAAAGTTCAAGGCCATATTTTTGGATATAATGGCAAACTCAGGAGATACAGATGCTATGAAACTATATCATCTCGAGAAGGCTCTAGTCGGGGAAGCTGCCGGAGTCCTTGATGCGAAGGTGTTAAGTGATGGAAACTATCAGCATGCTTGGTCCATTCTCACGGAGCGATTCGAAAATATACGTGTAATCGTTGAAAACCACTTCCAAAGTTTATTATCGCTCAAGGTAATGACATCTGAATCACATAAAGAGTTGCGATCATTGGTGAACGATGTTACCCGCCATGTAGAGAGCTTACGTTATCTTAAGCAGGAAATTTCTGGAGTGTCTGAACACATGATCGTGTTCTTGATTGCAAATTCCCTTGATAAGTCAACACGAAAAGCCTGGGAGTCAACACAAAGAAAAGGCGAACTTCCAAAATACGAACCAACTATTAACTTACTAATGTCCCGAGCCCAAATTCTGGACAATTGTGATATTGCGTTCCAGCTGCAAGCCCCATCGATGAGCAAGCCCAAGCTAACCACTTTGATTCCGAGAGTAATTCAGAAAAGCCATGCAGCCGCAGCTAATTCAACGACATTTGAAACAATTTGCGATTTTTGCGGTGAATCCCATCGAAACTTTCAGTGCTCAATATTTTTAAATTTATCTACCACACAAAAGAGAGAGAAGGTACGATCTGCTGGACTTTGTTACAATTGCCTACGAAAAGGTCATATCACCAGAACGTGTTCTTCTCCGAAATCATGTCGCAAGTGTGAAGCCCGCCATCACACTTTGTTGCATGAAGATGTAGCCGTAGTGTCTGAACGAGAATTCCAACCTGAGTCATCAGTGATAACCAATGCATCCATGTTGCAGCCGGTGCCCTCCGATGAAACGAAGATTCCTGATCCAGTATATTTCACGACGGTACGGCTGAAATGCTCTTACTGACGAGCAAGTCAAGGTTAGCTCCTCTACACGACTTATCCATTCCACGAAAGGAGTTATGCGGTTCCTTACTTCTGACACGCTTAATTAAAAAGGTAAATGCTGAACTGAAAATGCCAATAAAAGGGGTTGTGTTATGGTGTGACAGTACGATTGTATTAGCCTGGATCAGGAAACCACTTAATGAACTCGAATTATTTGTTCGCAATCGTGTAGCTGTAATACGAAATGAAACCGATGGATGTATTTGGCAGTACATCTGTTCCGATAAGAATCCTGCGGATATAGTGTCCCGCGGCCAGATACCAGAGATGTTGGAAATAAATAAACTCTGGTGGAACGGTCCTGAATTTCTTGCTAATGCAAATTATAAGATTTTACCAGCACCAATCGTTCCGGATGAGAATTTACCTGTAACGAAACTAGTTCTGGCCGCATCAACGAGTAAATTTGAGCCACTCCCAATCTTCTCTCGATCTAGTAGCTTCTGTAAGGTTCAAAGAATCATTGGATATGTTTTGCGTTTTTTCGAAAATTGTCGGAAGAAATCAGTTGATCGTGTACATAGTCGCACTCTTACTGTTTCTGAGCTGCGACGCTCGAAGAAATCAATATTCAAAGTTATTCAGTTGATTCACCTGGGAGACGAAATTCAACGTGTACTTTTCAAGAAGACTTGTAGAACGATTGGAAATCTTCATCCAATTTTACACGATGGTCTGCTTCGAGTAGGAGGCCGGCTTGATCGCTCACATTTGCCATTTGACAGCCGTCATCCTATTATATTACCAAACAAGGATCCACTGGTGCGAGAGATGATTCGAGAAATGCA
The DNA here is from genome assembly GCF_030247185.1 of Malaya genurostris. NCBI lineage: Eukaryota > Metazoa > Arthropoda > Insecta > Diptera > Culicidae > Malaya > Malaya genurostris. Next base: position 284,330,593 of record NC_080572.1, read on the forward strand.
CATCCAAATGCTTCACATCGGCCAAAGTGGATTAATAAGCGCTTTACGACAACGATATTGGTTATTGAAACCCCGATCTACTGTTAGACAGATTACCAGACAATGCATAAGATGTTTTCGATGCCGACCATCTGACACAACGCAACTGATGGGTAACCTTCCATCAGTCAGAGTTGTCCCGTCTCCACCCTTTGCAATAACTGGTGTTGATTATGCAGGACCCTTTTGGGTCAAACAAGGAACTCGACGACCCGCACTGGTTAAGGCTAGCCGTTTTTGTTTGTATGGCCACAAAGGCTATCCATCTAGAAGCAGTATCCGACCTAAGTACTGACGCTTTTCTGGCATCATTAAGGAGATTTGTTAGTCGTAGAGGATGTATTCAGCAGCTTCATTCCGACAATGCCACCAATTTCAAGGGAGGCCAGCACGAATTGCATGAACTGTACAAACAGCTTCACCACCAACAAACTCTCCAGGGAATTGAAAATTTCTGTAACGTTCGAGAAATTGAGTGGCATTTCATACCACCTGACGCCCCTGAATTTGGAGGACTCTGGGAAGCGGCAGTGAAGTCCGCTAAGACGCACCTAAAACGTATCGTGGGAAATGTTAAATTGAATTTCGAGGAGTTTTCGACCGTACTAACGGAAATTGAAGCTGTACTACATTCACGTCCCTTGTTCTCTGTGTCCAACGATCCTTCTGATCCGTTTGTTATTACCCCAACACACTATTTAATCGGCCGTCCTCTCACTGCTTTGGCTGAACCGTCATTAGAAGATTTGAATGCAACTAGATTGAGTCGATGGCAGCATTTGCAGCTCATGCGTGAACAGTTTTGGCGGTCCTGGATATGAGATTACCTTAATACACTGCAACCTCGGAAGAAAAATTTACGTACTATGTCAAACATACGGGTCGGTATGGTCGTACTGCTCCATGACAGAATGTTGCCTTCGCTTCATTGGAAACTTGGACGGATTACAGCGGTGTATCCAGGTGAAGACGGGTTGGTGCGATCCGTTGATGTATTTGCTGATGGTTCCACTTATCGTCGCTCAATCAGCAAAATTTCTGTTTTGCCGATTGAGGACAATCATCCGGAGTTATTGCCACTACCACCTGTTGAGTGAGCTCAACGGGGGGAGGATGTTCGGTACTACCGAAGTGTGTCCCCTCGACGATGAGAGAACGACACCACTGCAAACGCGAGTGTTACCAACAATATTTTTTTTTGTTTTTGTATCCGGCTGAGACTTTCTTGAATAAAAGCACACTTTTCCATATCTGAAGAACAAATATAAAGAATCAGATACGATTAAAAATTTGAGTTTCGTTATAATATCAGAAGTCTTGAAGCATGACACAATTGCTGTGCAAGTTTTCATTTCCAAATTATATATGAAGATGAAAGGTACACTGAAAGACCGAAATTAGCATTTTGGCGAAAAATTTGGTTGATTTTCTGATTTTAGTTAGTTATTTTTTTGAGACAACTAATACAATCTTACTTTTGCTAATAAAGATTTTTTAATTCTCATTCCCTTAATAATAATAAAATATTTGTTGAAATGGCTATTTTCTTAGTTAAATTCACCAAATAAATGTGCTGTCATTTCTTAGCTGAGACACACTCCATTTCCATTCAACTAATTCATTAGTTGAATTTGAAAAATAAAATGTTGTTTTCAACCAATATAAATGGTTGAATCGGCTTCTGCTATTTGCAGCAATATGGTGCACTGCCACGGAAAAAACGTTAACACCGTAATGACTAGGGTAACAGAGGTATTTTGGCCACTTCATATATTTTGGCCCACCTAACAAACTTTATCAATTTCATCGGATTTTATCGATGTTAAGTAACCCATGTTGCATCAATTTGAAGCTAATCACATTAAATTACCTGTTGCGGAAGGGGTTTTCAAAGATATTATAACATTTAAAGGATATTTTTACAAAGTGGGCCAAAATAAAATCAATCTTAAAGTGGGCCAAAATACCTCTGTTACCCTACTATCCACTAGATGGCACACCACTACCAAAAAAAAAATTTCAGTCGTGGTTGTCTTTTCTATATTGCCAGGTATAAATACGTTGTTGTATTGGAGGAAAATACATAAACGAAACGTTACAAACAACTTTTTCTAATTTTTTTCTCCTACATCGCTGTTTTCTTCATTCGACTTCGCGAAATCGACTCTTTCACTGAAAACTTTGAGCACTCGGAAAACAAAAACCGAATACAAGTAGCACACCAGACGGCTTAGCCCGAAAGGTTGGAAGATACAAAAAATTTCGTTTGACATATACAATTAGAGTGCAACATTCGAAACTCGCTTCGCTGTTCCCCGTAAAAACATTATTACGCACAATCGCTTCAAATGCGCACAAATTCTGAATAAATACTCTTCCTACTAAGAGTTTACGTCATTTTTACATGTCGGTTTAGAAATTTATATATGGATATATCGTAACACATGCGAAAAACATCAAAACAATTTGCTAGCCGTTTCAACAAGACTATCCTTTTTAGCTTTTTAATGGATTGTTTTGCTTTGGCACTTCTCAAAAGTTTTTGACTAAAAAACTTGTTTATAAAACCAATTTAATCTTTGTTTTCTTTGTGCTGTACTTTAGCAATGATGGTGATAGATAAATAGAGTTTAATTTTCTGATTTCAATCACAAAATTAGTTGTCAATAAGAATTTCGTGTTGGATTGAAATATTGCTGGTTTGTGTCCATGATATTCCAGGCCAACTAAACACATTCTCTAATAACAAGAGCTTTTTTTTTCAGCAAAGTAAGTACTGAATTTCAACTAATTTAATAGTTATTATGGATAATTTGTTGTTAAAATCAACAGTAATACGAATTAGGCGCAGAGCTAATTTAACGTTGGTCGTTCACGAAAAATAAATGTTTTGACGAGAAACCAATTGACCAAAATGCCATCTTTTGATTTGAAACTACATCAATTGGTCGCACCTGCATGAAAAAAAAAACAATTTTTCAATAGTATGCTATTGAAATACTGAAACTGAATCGATCGTTTGTTAAATTTTATCAATCCATCAACAAATGACTGAGTTATCAACGTTCCAAATTATGACAGAAAAAGGTTACGCAGTTATTTTTGAAATTTTTTATTTACACCCGACCCCGTATAGTGAAGAGTAATGCATTTTTGATGCCAGAAACTATTTGTTGAATAAAGAGATAGTTAAGTAAAATAAAGTAACTAGATGTGAAACGTCGAATAATTCTCATAACTGACAGAAAAAATAACTCCTGCAATTGTCGCATTTTACGACATGGAAGTAGAAACCCAGTGGATCTATTTTAGGTTGAGTTTTTTTTTCTAACCGGATTCCACGCGGCATCAAGTATGGTCCTGTCTGGAGAAAGATAATTGGTACTACGAATCTTTTGGTGGACTTCAGTTCCATGAAAAATGACAACATCCAGTAATTGAAATCTAACTTGGCTAGAAAAAAGTAGAGTTAGCCTTCCGATAATTAGCAGTCGAAAATTCCTCCAATAAATGATTAGAGGAAGTCAATTGAGCATTTGAGGAATGCGAATGGCATTTCATTTTTATTGTAAAATTTACTTCAAAGAAAAGTGTTTCGACCGGCTGGATTCAGTCTTCCAGAAACATTCCTTAATCGATTTATCTCTTGGAAAACGATGCCGAAAAATGTCATTTATATGATAATTTTCGATGAATCACTAGTTCCGGGAAATCCAAAGCCGAACACCATCGGAAAGCAGGTCTATTGGAGTTTATTCTGTTAGGACCGGGGCCCCTGGGCCGAAACGGCACGTGGGACGCATCGAATTTATCACCAAAGGTGATGTTTTTCCCCGCAGACCAAACATCACCGAACTGTTTGTCTTCTTATCCAGTCACACTTGGCCAATTTTTCTTTTCTTTTTTTTTTTGCTATCACCCAACAGAGGCAGCCGCAGAAATTTTGGAAGCACCTGATTTGCATATAGACGAGGGATCGACGCTGAGACTGGAATGCAAACTGAAACGTGCCACCGAGAGTCCCCTGTATGTCTTTTGGTAAGTCCACCACCACCGGTTGGTTCGGTTGTCGATAATATTTCCCGTCATTGTTACGCTATATATTTTGAGTTTTACTATTCTTTTATATCTTTTTTTTTTGTTGTTGCTCCAGGTACCACGAGGATCGGATGGTCAACTACGATCAGGAGGATGGCATCTCGGTGTCTACGAACAAGCTGACGTCGAGCATTCTGACGGTGCGAAATGCGACAGCCCGACACGGAGGGAACTACACTTGTGCACCAGCCAACGCAAGACAATCGAGTGTCTACGTGCACGTGCTCAAAGGTACGATTTACTTTATCATGCCAAAATCTGACTACTTCACTATGTTAGTACTCTCCAATACACTACTGTCCCAAAACAACCGAAGCACGGCATATAAATTATTTGTAGCAACGGTAGCAACAATGCATCATTATTAGACATTTTTGATAAATGACCGGTAACAGCAGGTCATAAACGATGGCTCTTGCCATATGTTCTTCGTTTTCGGGCAATGTTTCTCGCCAAACTGGACCAAATTGAAATAACTTTCCGGAGCAGCACTGGAACGGCTAAAAAAAAAACAGCATAAAATTTATATCATCCTGGCAGTGCAGAAATCATTTCTCTCCCCCGGTCTCCATACGGTAATCATTTTTCTTCCCGATGAAAAGACGAAAGTTTTGGTGCCTCCTCCTGTCTCCACTCCAACACTAAGCCAACCGCCCACCAGAGAAGCTAATAAAACTACATATGCCTGTCAGTAGTCTCGGCTATCTCGGACGGAAAGAAAAAAAAACGGACTTTTTCGTCATCGGTGGTTAGGTCAGCCAGTCGCCACGAACCGCAGAACTTGGCCGGCTGTGGAGAAATTTAATTTCCTCACATGAGACGGGGCGGGACGCTCATTTATCAGAGTCAGGAACTTTCTTTTTTTTCGGAATCCCAAACCAGCAATGTCAGTGCCGCAATGTCCAGTCCCCAGTAGGGATACGGAAGGCGCAGCTCTGTTCCGAGCAAGTGTCACGTTTGTTCGGCTTATATTTATAACCTCTTTTTTTTTTCTTTCGGGAGATGTCGGTCGACTTTAGAAATGATACATGATTCGCCAAATTTATGCTCTCCGTGCCGAGAGTCTGGCTTTCGTCGTTGCATTCTGCAGCAAATTCATCATCAGCCGCGGGTGCGGGTGCACATTCAAATGGCGAAAATTCAAATAACAATTAATTTTCCGGAGGTGGAGTAGCTCGGTATTTTGATGATCGGCTTTTGGTTTCACCCGGGCTGTAATTTCTCTCACTTCATCTGTTACGCTTTGCTGCTTCCTTACGACCGTCGAAGTTTACGCGAACAAATGTTAACTTTGAAACTTGAAGATTGTAAATTCATTTCACGCGTTTGAAAATTTTTCAATCTCAAATCATTTGAAACTGTTAAGCGTTTTTTACTCAGTTGCAGTAGTTGCTAGGAAATGTTGTTAAGTGACAACCTGTATGATTGTCATTTATGAACAAACGAGCGTTTCAGAAGTGTTTCAAATATCCAACCGTAAATATTCCGAGTCGTGAATTTCCATATTAAATTATATTGCACACTGCACTGAAAGAATTTACCGGCCTCAAGCTGAATGGTTTTTGCTTCATCCGATTCCCATAACGATTTTCAGATGGTTTTAATAAGTCGGCCATTCAATTTCCCCTCTGTCAAAAACAAATTGATTTATATGAATAAGAAGTGTATCGAAAAGTAGTTAGCAACATTTATTATTGAATAAAAAAGCGAAAAAATAACATATTTTGACATCAGCTTTTGATATATTGTAGAAAAATTACATTTTTATGCATTTCTCTGATTATATTGAAGAAAATTCTAGTTTCTGTGAAACGCTCGCACTTTGGACTTGAAATTCTTCATTAAATTCTGCACAGTTACTTTTGTGACTTTCCTGGTGGCAGCTGTCCAGTTTTTTTAACTCCTGCATGTTTTGGGACACTGTACCTTCCTTCCGAAAGTGCCGCTTGACAATTTCCCAATACCTTTCAATTGACCGAAGATCCAGGCAGTTCGGTGGGTTGATGTCCTTTTCCACGAATTGTACATTATTTTTTGACAACCACTGTAGAACGAAGTTGGCTTAGTGGGCTGATGCCAAATCCGGCCAAAAAGGAGAAGGAGCCTTATGCTTTCTGTACAGTGGCAGCATTCTCGTCTTCAAACATTCTTCCTCGTACACCTTGGCGTTAATTGTGCCCTTCGTGAATAAAATCGACGACCGCAAACCACAGGTACAAATTGCTTGCCAGACCAACACCTTCTGCCCAAACTTTTCCATCGCCACCGTGGTGTCAGCGTCGTCCAGGTCCTGGTACACCGATTTCGTATAATATTGCGGTCCGGGCAGCACTCGAGAGTCTTCCTTGGCGTAGGTTTCGTCGTCGATCAGGCTGCATCCGTCTTTATTCTGTAGAATCCGGGTTAACAGTCTTGTTTTGTCCTGAACTTGCTGTAACAGGGACTTTTTCGGCACCTTCTGTTTCTTGTACGTTTTCAGGGAGTTCCGAACTTGGATCCGTTGAATCATCCCGATGCTGGTGTTGAACTGCTTGGCCAAATCCCGCGTCGACGCCGATGGGTTTTTTCCTGATGTACTCAACCACTTTTAAGTCCGGCCGGGCTGGCTGGGACCCGTTTTCCTACCGGATCGGAGCAAATCTTTCATGGAAAAGGTCTTACCGAACTTCTCGATAATATTTTTGACACTGGTGTGTTGCACTTTCACCCGTTTTGCAATTTCGTTGTAGTGACGCCACTTTCTGAGCACCAAGTGTGCAGAATTTTCTTTCGCGTTTCCGAATCAACTCGACTTGTGATTGAAACGATAAACCGTACCAAAACCAATCGATTGCGCAGCTGTTATTGACATGTAAACAAACATGTCACCGCAAAACACACTGCAAAAAATTAAGCCATTTCAGAGTAATAACTGTTTGAATGTTGCTAACTACTTTTCGATACACTCCTTATCATTGAAAATTTGTTTGAAGCACATACGAGGTCTGTTCAGAAAGTTCCCGGAATTTTTTAATTGCGCGCGTCTGGAGAGTCCGGTGGTCAAAATTTTTTTTATTGTGTTGCTACATATGTCCCTAATGTATGGTGAAATTTTCAGCTGTATTCATTGTTTACATTCTGTCTTGTAGCGGCTGGTGTAGACGTGTTTTTTTGAGCTCGGCGATTTTTGTCTTGGTGACGTTGGGTGCTTCCACGTGGACGATTGTGCTTTTGTTTCGACATCATAACCGTACACCCTTGTTTCATCACCAGTTATGACCCTTTCAAGTAAATTTGGATCGTCGTTGGCGTCGTTTAACAGCTTCTGAGCGATGGTAATGGGTTTGTTTTTTTGATCAAAATTCAGCAGTTTTGGAACGAATTTTGCTGCCACTCGTTTCATGCCCAAAACATTTGAAAAAATATGATGGCATGAGCCAACTGATATGCCAACTTCATCAGCAACTTCTCTAATAGTGATTTGGCGATCATCATTTTTTCCACTTTTCCCACATTTTCATCGATTTTTGACGTGCTGGGTCGACCGGAGCGTTCGTCGTCTTCAACGTCTTCGCGGCCATCTTGGAAACGCTTATACCACTCGTAAACACTTGTTTTTTTCATAGCAGACTCACCGTAGGCTCTCTGTAACATTTCGCACACTTGGTTACACTTTATTTCATTTTTCACGCAAAAATTAATACAAATTCTTCAATTCTTCCATTGTTTAAACTAACAAAAATCGTCGAGCTCAAAAAAACACGTCTACACCAGCCGCTACAAGACAGAATGTAAATAATGAATACAGCTGAAAATTTCACCATACATTAGGGACATATGTACCAACACAATAAAAAAAAAAAATTTTTGACCACCGGACTCTCCAGACGCGCGCAATTAAAAAATTCCGGGAACTTTTTGAAAAGACCTCGTACACTTATAAATTAAATGAATCAAAAATGTAGATGATTTTCATTTCAAAATTAATCATCACAGCAGCCATATAGGAAATACTATTCATTTTGTAGTGCGTATGATGTTCGTACATATAATCGCATACCATAAACCGAATGAATTTAATCTACACCAATCATCGGATGATATTGAGGAGATTTTCATGTAGTTTTATGTATTACGGAGTCCTTATAATGCGGATGATATTAAGATGGATTAATATTTAAATTATACAGCTCGAAATGATGATAAATTAAAATGCAAATGACCTACAATTAAAAAAAGTTTTAATTATGCTCCACTTCCATTTTTAAACATTTCTATGACAGTTGAATTTTTTTACAATTGCATTGGAGTTCAATTGGTATCAATAAGAACTGGTCAAAGTGTCAAAAAGGTATCACAGTATATGGATATTTTTCAAAATCAATGAACTGATATGTAAGTGCTCCTAACAAAGGTGGAAATGATCAGATTTGATAAGAAAAATATGACGAAGAATGTCCCACATACTTTCGTCAACTAAGATGTTGGAACGGATTTTGGCGTATACTATAGTTTTGGGCTGGAACCGCAGGATGCCTAATAAAAGTATGAAATATTGTACGAATAATTAAGTTTGTGCCATTTCAATTTATTTTATTGAAATAGTAACAAAGTCATAAAATAGTTAATTTAATGAATAGAATTGGTTGAAGCTGCAATTTGTTTTCCTTTAATGGATTTATATTTTTTATAAAAACATTTTCACTGAATTAATAAAAACAACTACATTGAAAGAAGAAGATACAAATAACACGGAAGATAAAAATCATTTATTTAACAAAAATAAAAATAAATTTTGTTTATTTTCACATACGTGTTATCAAAATTATTATTAATATATTTTAAACCGATCAGAGTTATCACGCGAATCATCTGGAAGGCTTTGCTTCTAACCATTACGACGACAGTTTTTTCAAGTTTTGATCTGCTTTTCGAAGTTGGTCGTATTTTTGTTGTTGATAAAACGGTTCATAATAATCGAATGATTTATTGCCGAATTTATGTAAATCCACTTACACTGATTACACCAGAAATTACCGAGCGCGCTATTTTTTTTTTTTTTAAATAAATTCCGAACTGTAAAACATGTCGCAACATTGGTCGTATGTATGCGGATCAAAGATAGTTTCTTCTGGTTTCTTGCCCTTGATTAAAATAACTGAAAGACAATTGATTGAATAGTTGATAATGGGCCGTATGAATAAAACGTAGCATGCTTGAATTTCGGTAGTAAATGCCTACGTGTGGATCACGTTGCTGTCAAAACATGCTACAAACTGAAGGATTTACTACTAGTTTTCGGTAGGTATCTCTAGAGGTTGCTACTCGGGTGTTTGCTGATAAAGTGAAGTTCAGAAATTAAAAAAGTGGCAGTGTTTTTTATTCATACCAAACCGTGTTATACTCTGTGGACTTTGTTTTTGAGAAGATACTACAAACAACAGACTTTACTACATTTTATTCATACGGCCCAATCGGCCGTATAAATAAAACGTAGCATGCTTGAATTTCGGTAGTAAATGCTACATGTGGATCACGTTCCTGTCAAAAGCAGAGACTTTACAACACAACAACGTTCGAACATGTAGTATTTACTACAATTTTTCGGTAGGTAGCACCAGAGGTTGCTACTCGTGTGTTTGCTGATGAAGTGAAGTAGAAAAATAAAACCAAACCAAACGTGTTTTATTCTGTGGACTATGTTTTTGAGAAGATACTACAAACAACAAACTTTACTAAATTTTATTCATACGGCCCAATGTCTCATGAAACTTACCTTCCCACTCCATGGTAGTAAAAGTGAGGCAATTTTAAGGTGCCGAGAGCAAGGTTTTCGCATATACCACTTAGACACCTGAGACAATGGGCCGTATGAATAAAATGTAGTAAAGTCTGTTGTTTGTAGTATCTTCTCAAAAACATAGTCCACAGAATAAAACACGTTTGGTTTGGTTTTATTTTTCTACTTCACTTCATCAGCAAACACACGAGTAGCAACCTCTGGTGCTACCTACCGAAAAATTGTAGTAAATACTACATGTTCGAACGTTGTTGTGTTGTAAAGTCTCTGCTTTTGACAGGAACGTGATCCACATGTAGCATTTACTACCGAAATTCAAGCATGCTACGTTTTATTCATACGGCCCAATGTTCCAGAGAAACCATAAGATTTATTGTTACATATTCATTGAAACTTTTCCAATGAACATAAGTAGACCTTTCAATATTATTTATAAACTATGCTGGAGTCGGTTGAGTTATCGTACTAATTTTCGTCAGGGTATTCAATGGATTGTGCACAAACTTTTCACAATGAAGTGTGTAGGTTGTTAAGTATAGTAACAATTGAAAGCTTAATTTTTCCCATCAACAATTTTTCGGAAAAGAACCAAGTGTACAATTTGAATATATTCACCATTAAGCAGCAGAAACCAACATAAGAAAAAAATATTGCACAGTGAAAAATATATTTTGTCATCAAAATACAATAAATTGTATTTAACTGAATAGTTCCGATTGAGAATCTCTTATTTCCGCTGCGGAATTGGTTGGTTAAATGAAAAATACAATGGTTTATTAATATAAGAAAATGTAAGAAAACTTTAAAGTTGAAAGTATCAATTTCATATAAGATATCGTTTGCTGTGAGATACACGACTTTTCCGTTTCCATTCAAATGCGCAGCTACTGTCGACTTGAAATGGTGTGATAATCCCCGTTCCAAATCCTTGGATGCTTTCCCTATTTTCGTTATGTGTTCCTTGAAACGGGTACCTAATGATCTCTTTGTTTGTCCAATGTATAATTTATCACAATGCACTGTGGTCCGGATCCACAATTTAGGGGGACAAAAACATTTGTGGCTTAGCCTTATACTTTAGAGTTATGATGTCTTCGGAACAAATGATCAGTGAAAGATAAGCCATATTTTTAAGCATATAGTATTAGGGTGGTAAATATTAGGGTGATGCAAAAATTATTTTCCGTATGTGTTGAGATAGAGGACTGCATCCTTCGGCAAAATTGTAGGAAAACTTATATCAAGCAACTTTGCTGAAAACACTATTGTAGTATCTCTAACGGTTTTAGTGTTACAGCTATTTTAATAGATCAACTTAGGGTGTTCCTAAAAAAATCAGATTTTTTGCTCTAACTTTCTTAATATTCACTTCTCGATTTTGGTGTCTTTGAATATCTTTTAGAGTTTGTTGAAACCAATTTTTTCATGACTAGCGCATTCAGGTAGCGTTTTCTGAACTGAAGTTATGAGCAAAACTAGTTCAAAAACAGATCATTTTTAAACTGCTATATCTAACATTGGAGCAAACGAAAAAAAAATCGGTTTCTTTCATTTGATAGAAAATACTTTCGAGCATGTTTATAGAAAAAATGGCAGAGGAGATATTTTTTTAAATTTTTTAAATTGTGTTCAAACATTGGGTTTTTTCATTGAAAAATGCTCTTTCATGTAAGAGATTTATTAGCTATATATATAAAAACAAGGTATTGCTGTCTTCTAGCGTGTCAAAACTAATTCAGCTGCATATTCGGGAAGATGGAGTACACTCACGTTGGTTGTTACTCTATTCGATAATGCTATTACAGGATCAGACGTTAAAAGAAATCGTTTGAATACATCCTCTATATTCACTAAACGATTGAAGTTCTGTGGATGGAACTACCTATACTTGCGAATTGATTTATTTCGACTCTCTTGCACTTCCTTACTGTACATTATTTGCTATCTGTTTGGTTCCCTTGCGGTTGATTGTTGAGCAAGAAGGCTGGATAATCTGGAACAACAATTATCCTTCATCTGTTTCCCTTTGCTGCCCAGAATAATAATCTTTCAAAAGGAAAACACGGAACTAACAAAGCAGCAGGTGGACAAAGTAAAATGCAGAAATTGCAGAGCTTTCTCCCACAGTACTGGGAAAAGTATTTGTATCAACGAAGCTAGTGTTCTGCCTGAACGATACGAAAGTGTTAAACGACATAACAGGCATACACTCCCAAGCTTGGTACATATGCAAGCGCTCAGGAAAAGCTCTGAATTTTTCAAGAACTGAAACAAATGAGAATAATCCAAACAAATATCAATTTGGAATTTCGCCTCTATACGCAATGATTCGATCTATGGAACTTTTGCTAAAAGTGAGTTATTGTTTGCATATTGAGAAACCGATATGGCGCGTGTCCCGACAAAATCAGCATGTCAAGGAGCAAGAGATAAACATACTAACGGCATTAAAAGAATAGCTAGGGTTACGTATTAGCAAAGACATCATATTAACAAGATATCCAGCTCGCACATTTCCAGAATAAATCATTGGAAACATCCTTTTTTGCGAGCATGGTGCCCTCAGGTGAATCCGCATCGAATCTCGTACATAGAAGTAGGGAAGAGAAATGTCAAATTCTTGCGCGCAAAAATAGCAGCACTGTGCACCCACACAATTGACATGATATGTTGAATGTGATGCCGTGTGATGGCGTTCCTATACCGAAGATTGATTTCGCTCCAAGCTGACAGGGTCTAGCATTGGTGAACCATTACCTGGAGGAGGCAACTCGAATGATGGTATCTGGGCCCGTAGATTTTTCAAAGAATTCAACACACCGAGTTAAATGGAAATATACTTGTACGGTTTTTTATAATCTTAACGTTGATAAACAGCAATGTGAAGATTTTGGTACCTGCTTTCCAGGAGTTTACTGAACAAACAAGAATTCGTTTTGTGGAGCTGTATGCTCTGTCGCCAACCGTGCATAAACTTCTGGTGCATGGGACTGCAATTATAAAATATGCTTTGCTTCCTATTGGTATGCACAGTAAGGAAGCGCAAGAGAGTTAGTTAATCTAGAGAATGTATTCAAACGATTTCGAAGACAGCAATACCTTATTTTAATGTGTATAGCTAATAAATGTCTTACATGAAAGAGCATTTTTCAATGAAAAAACCCAATGTTTGAACACAATTTAAAAAATTTAAAAAAATATCTCCTCCGCCATTTTTTCTATAAACATGCTCGAAAGTATTTTCTATCAAATGAAAGAAACCGATTTTTTTTCGTTTGCTCCAATGTTAGATATAGCAGTTTAAAAATGATCTGTTTTTGAACTAGTTTTGCTCATAACTTCGGTTCAGAAAACGCTACCTGAATGCGCTAGTCACGAAAAAATTGGTTTCAACAAACTCTAAAAGATATTCAAAGACACCAAAATCGAGAAGTGAAAAATAAGAAAGCTAGAGCAAAAAATCTGATTTTTTTAGGAACACCCTAAGTTGATCTATTAAAATAGCTGTAACACTAAAACCGTTAGAGATACTACAATAGTGTTTTCGCCAAAGTTGCTTGAAATAAGTTTTCCTACAATTTTGCCGAAGGGTGCAGTCCTCTATCTCAACACATACGGAAAATTATTTTTGGATCACCCTAATAATTAGAACCACCCTAATACCATATGCTTCAAGATATGGCTTATCTTTCACTGATCATTTGTTCCGAAGACATCATAGCTCTAAAGTATAAGGCTAAGCCACAAATGTTTTTGTCCCCCTAAATTGCGGATCCGGACCACTGTGCAATGAGAACATGAAATTTTGTATACCCCAGTTTTTTTCAATTTGTCAGTAGGATCTTTAGTAGATCCTAGTAAAGTTTTCAACTGGTAGTTAGTACTACTGAACACTAAATCCAAGCCAAAGGGTTTTAATTTTGATTTAAGTGGATATGCCATATTAGAGTTGAAGTCTACCGATATTCTTTTCAAATTTTCTGATTGGGGGGTCAAAGTTGTAAGTGATAATTTTTTCAATGATCTTAATTTCTTATCGAGGATTGTTTGGATTGGGCACTCCGGGTATCCATTGAGCTTTCCAATTTCGAAGATAAAATTTTTCTCTTTCACTTAAGCAGCCAGAAAAGTAAAATTTGGACAAAGTAAACACGTCCAGCGCTTCGATTTATTTTTGTTATTTAGTGTCTGTAAAAGTAATGATTTTAAAATAAATGTCCATGAATTATTTAAAATAATATTTTTTTTTACAATCAAATTGATTGATAGTGAGATAATGATTGACTTGAACACTAAAAATCTCCAGCAAAGTATGCAGATGATCAAGTTCTGCATTGCAATATAGTTACAAAGATTTGTTGTTTTCCATCTCCATAGCAATCCTGGAAAAGACGCTAGTAAAAAGAAAAACTCAGATTTGATCCATTCCAACCCGGGTAGGTGTAAATAGCAAACAAAGATCAAAGTAATAACAACTTTTACCATCATATCTTGGCTTGATGTTTCTGTGTTATCACAGCGATACTTGATATTTTCGTGATATTGCATCCAAGGAATCAAGAAATTATACAATATCTGTTTAACATCAAAATTAGTTATAATATCTTATTTCGTTATTGATGAGCTATTCCAATTTCATTAAGTAAATTGATCCAGTAGTTCTATCTTCAAATAAAATACTATTGAATAAACTGCATCAGAATCAGATGAGAGGAATACTTAAGATATTACTCTATTCTAAATGCTAGAATACAAAATAATTGAGAAATTCGTCTTCTATAAATATTTTGTTCTTCGTTTCATATTACAATGACAGAATTTTATATTTTGTAGCAATTTTCTCATGCACGTTTTGTTATGATTGTTGATATTTTAACTCTTATTTCAAACTAAATAATGTTAATTTCTACCATTGAGATGTTTGGTTTTAATAACAGAATTTGTTATTGGTTTGCAAATCACTTCTACCCGGGAAGAGTATGCAGTAGCTCCATGGTAGAATGAAAACTTTCTTGTCAAATTTTGATCATTTTTCATTCTACTGATTAAATCTGAGTTTTTTTTTTCTTTAAGAAGCGCCGTCATTCATTTCAATTCAGTTCTTTGGCTCGATTTTCTATTAAACATAAGGGTCGGAGCAAGTCTCCTCTTATCAAACTGATTGTTTAAGATAGTAGATACAAATAAAATATAATTGATCCGATATACGGATTCAAAACGGTTTTGAATTTATTAAATCAGGGGGGCAATATACAATCCTAGAAAAATAGAATTGGTCACAATAATTGTTTGTCTAAAGCAGAAATTGCCCTTACATTACGTGAATTCTAAGTCTACTACAGACTCTTACTACACTGAATACTCACCAAAGTACTCTGACACCAGGTTTTCCAATATTTCCATCGAGCACCATTCTTAATCACTGATTTCGTATCACCACCACAATACGTATTAAATAAAAACCTCAAACGTATAACTTCGGTTAAAAAACGCGTTTTGTTTAAATTCTGTCATTGACTTTTCTGACAAGTTATCCAAAAATATTTTAACAATTGGAGGAAACGCACTGATAATTAATAATAAAATCATGCTATGTTATTTTTCCTTCAACATTGCGAATCATCAAAGTTTCATTTAAATTTCGAAAGAAGAAATTCTTCTGTGTTCGATTGTATGAAACACTGCAAAATGAAAATAACACATGCATGGAAAGATTTTTGTTACGGGAATATCATATAACAAATTCATTTCGATTTTATCAATTTACATACAATTCCATATATTTATGCAAATCATATAAATGATGGAAGAAAATCTGAAGAAATGAGTATGAAACTCATTTTTCGCTCATCATAAAATTATTCGAACTGTTCTATAATTCATTATTAGGAATAAACTCTTCTCAGGGATTAAATGACAATGGGTAACATACATTCAGTCTGATTCATGATGATTAACACACAGTTCACTAATACTTCAAATGAAACTGACAGTCATATAATATATGAATGGTAATCACACATATAATAAGTAAAACTCACTGAATATTGATCATATGATCATGCAGATTGTTCTATCATTCAATAGTCGGAATTCTCAGTTATTTATCGCTTTGAATGAAGTTTCATTCAAAATGCGGCTGGCGTTTTCTTTCAGTGTGGGTAGGATAGAAACAGGTCTGTGTCCGGGATTTTATTTCGGCACAGAAACATAAACATCTAACGCAAAATATTAGGTGTTTTTATTTGGTACAACTGAACTATCTTTATTAGATTTTACAGTATAGGCTGGTGTTCTATTCAAATTACGCGAAATGTCATGTACGCATCCCCGGCTCAGCGCGTAAATTGAGGTTCCAATGTATATGAGAGAGGTAATAAGTGTACTTTTATAGAAACTCTAACAAGTAGGTACAAATTGAATAAAAGATTTACAAATTTACATATTTACATATTTTTCACCTGCATGCTGTCTACGGAGCAAAGCCACACGTACCGTCGTGAACTAATTTTGCATCGTCATTGACGATTCGAATGTTTTGACACTCATCGCCCTATAATTTTGGATTCGAAGGTCGGATCTGGTTTAAATTGCACAGTATATTTAAAGACAATAAGAGCTTTAATTTGAATCATGATTCATGAATATCTTTTTAACCGTTGCTGAGAAATCAAAGTGAGTTCCTATTTGGAGATTTTCTTCACTATTATCGGTGGTTTCGGAAGCGGAAACCGGGGACTAGTAGTCAGAAAGTAGTTTTAATATATTCACTAACGAACAAGATCTGCAAACTAAATGAATTTGGCAGTAAGTTTTATGAAAATGTACACCTCGTTTCGCCATTGCTTGGGAAAAAATATTCATGAAACTGAAAATTTTCACTAATCGCACTGTAATACCGGAACCGGAAGTCGGTTCTGGATCAACTTTTCGGGGATTTCAAAAAAAGAAAACCTTTTACTTGCTCCTTAGTTTGTGAAAATCGGTCAAGAAATTTCCGAGAAAGTTCAGTGCGCATTTTTCAATATATTTACACATATTTTGTTTCGCCGGTTTAAGTGACGGTGTACAATATTGAACACACTTTACCCACACTTGATTTAGTAATATACATTTTTTCACATGAAAAATATAAATTTAAATTTGGCAACCCTACACGCTATACGAAATTTAACAACGCACGCTGCGAACGGAGCAAAGCCGCACGTACCGACGCATACCGCTACTGCATTGTAATTTTGTATGACGGTTTGAAAGTTTTGATACTCATCGCTATGTAATTTCGGAACCCAAAGTCGGATCTAGATTAAATTGTGCAATATCTGAGAACTTTAATTTGAATCATGATTCGTGAAAATCGGCTTATCGTTGCTGAGAAATCGAAATGAGTTAGGTTCTTGGAAATTTTCGTTACTATTATCTGTGCTTTCGGGAGCGGAAACCGGGGACTAGTGGTCCCATAGTAAATATTTATATTAACTAACAAACAGGATCTGAAAACTAGATTAATTTAGCAGTAAGTTTAATGAAATTGTGCACCTTGTTTCGCTATCGCTTGTGGAGAAATACTTAAGTCGGATCTGGATCAACTTCTCTGGGACTTTGAAAAGAATTTTTTTTTGCGTCTTAGTTTGTGAAAATCGGTCAAGAAATTTCCGAGAAAATTGCGCATTTTTCAATAAATTTGCGCATATTTCCTTGTAATTCCGTAACCGAAAGTCGGATCCAAATGAAATTCAAGAAAAATGGGTAAGACCATAAGACCTTTCATTTGAAGCTAAGTTTGTGAAAATCGGTTCAGAAACGTGTGTGACTATTTTTTTTTATCATTGTAGCCTCCAATAAAGAATTTTTACAACTCTTGATTAAGCAATCCACAGTTTTCAATTTTCAGTTTTCTAATCCACGCTCGGAAAAAAAGTAACGAAAATCCCCGTTTGCAGGAGAAGTTTTCCTTAAGATGGGTTAAGTGAATTAAAGTGGTTTTGTATCCATAACCTAGCAAAAAAAAAAGGTAACGTTAAATATCGCGAGACAAACCCCATAATGCTGCCTCAAGCTTTTATTTCTGGGATCGTTGAAAGCTTCGTCCATCGGGGTGGGGACGCCGATGGACGCTGATGGACGCCGCAGAAGTTAATAGTCCTATATAATATAAAAACGAAGCCACTATAGGCTTCTGTTTATGGGGAACCTTTTTTTTGTTGGGTTTCTCATTTGAGGAAGGCGGATGTGCCTTGCATTATGATTTAGCAACAAAAAGGAAGTGAGTGGCTTCGGTCGAGTGTCTCCAGACTGAATTGAGTGAAAGAAGAAAAGTACGATTTCTACTATCTACTGCTCGGGGGGATTAAAACCGAGCAATCGAAATAGCAATAGATTTTTCCTAGAGATTCGGTTTCCATCCGTTCAGAAGAAACTCATTCAAAACACAACTACCAGATAGTACTCTTTCAGTTCCATTTCGCACCACGCAATTATTTAGATGGTGCGAAAAATAGCGGTTTTCGAATAGAAAATCCTATTTGCTTACTGGTGTGGTACTCCAGCAGATGAAGAAAAACGAAATACATTCAACCAGGTACAAAAAGAGGAAACCCATTTCGAGATAAACTGCGACGACGATGGCGACGGCGGGGTGGGGTGCGATGCGAGAGGGAAGGTCAAATATCAGGCCAGAAGCCAAAAGAAACCAACACTGAGTGGAAGTAACATTTTGTATCACCTCGGTACGAAACGGATCCGACCGGATGAAGAAGAAGTGTGTGGCTTTTCCATCCAGAATGTGGTATCGCAGTCAGTTTCCCGGTGCGTCTGCTTTCCGACCGCTTTCTTCCTGTGCAAGGTGTCGATACATATGTTGTAGTACGAGAGGAAAAGTTTTTTTTTATTAGTTGACTTGTTTACGATGTACGCAATGTGGCACACATCCCTTTTTTCCCGTGGCTGTTTGATCTGAATGTCTGCCAGCTAAGCGGTTTTGACTGGGTTGCACTTGGTGAGGGAGAAGGTGTGAATGGGCAATGGGGAGGGGCGTTGGAATTCACGTTCCAATTTTTTTTTCTCCAGATATTCAATTTATTCAATTTCACTTGTCGGCACCTTATTTCATTCACCGCCAGAAACATCCCCCGTGAGACGGAATCGACGGAAAGAAGATATATGGGGATCAATCTCCATTAATGGTTGTTTATCGTTTTCGTTTTTTTCGACATTTTTACTATGCTTGGAGACGACTATTCAATTTTCGACTGATGTATTCTTTTTTATGGTTGTTTGTGTCTGTTTTGCGGCGATGATCTGTTTCATGTTTTGACATATTTTACGTCCATAGGATAGACCGAAGTCACTGCCGAAGTCGAACTCATTTTTATGGAACGGACTGTACGGGACCGAAGGCCACACATCGAATTTATAGTGGATGTTTTCGAAGCAACAATTAATGTTTTCCGGGTTTCTTTCAGTAGTTTGAGTCATCATCAGATAAACAAAAAACTGTTATGCACCGGCGAGTCGAAGATGAAACGTAAAGAAAATACACATATTTCAGGTTGATTTTATTCTGGAACTGTTTTCATTCTCAAGCGATTAAAAGAAGGAAGTTGTCAATAATAATTTCAATTTCTTCATAACATCAAAAAACAAGACGAAAGTTTGAAAATAATGTTCGAAACGTAATAACGAAGGCGAACAATGGTTTGAATAACACAGTTTCTTTCTACAACTCGTTCACAAAAATATACCTCATAATTTGATCACAATAAAAAATATGCAAAGCCTACTATGATAAACGTTTGTTCCAACAACTTTTTTCCCTGAAGAAATAAAAAAAATATCAGGTGTACAACTTTGCTTCAGCCGTTTTCCGATAGGTGGCTGTACCGGCTGAGGCTGGTCAAAATACATAGAGGATAGTGTCTTTAAAGTGAGTGTGTACAGTGCCCAACGAATTGTCATTGTCGTTTCAGTCACAGTTGTTCTTGTTTTCGTATTATTCATTTTTGGGAAGTTTTACTTTTTTGTTACAATTCGAAAAAAAAAATGCAGCTGAAGCGCATCGAATGCTCTCATAAACTTACGGTGATGCTACTCTGAGTGAAAGAACTTATCGGGAGTGGTTTCAACGTTTTACAAATGGTGATTTCGATGTCGAAGACAAACATGGTGGTGGAAGAGAAAAAACCTTCAAAGATTTACTACGCGCTCTTAAAATCGGGTGAAACCATCACAGGAGATCGCTACCGAACGCAACTGATGCACCTTAGTCGCGCGCTAAAAGAAAAGGCCAAAAGTGGTCACAAAGTACCTGGAAACACTGAAATGGGAAGTCTTGCCCCACCCGCCGTATTTCCCAGATCCGCCCTTTCTGACTTCCACCTATTCCGTTCGATGGTACACGGCCTGGCAGATCAACATTTTCAATCCTTCGAAGAGTTGGAAAAATGGATTGCTTCATGGATAGTGTCAAAAGAGGACTCCTTTATTCGGGCCGGGATCCGAAAATTTCCGGAAAGATGGGAGAAAGTTGTCGCTAGCGACGGACAATGCCTCGAATTATGCATTTGTAAGCACTTTTTCGCAATAAAGCTTTTAATTTTGGAAAAAACGGCGGAAGCAAAGTTGTACACCTGGTACACTACGCTTTATTTATTCAGATTTTTAAAAAATGTGGACGGGTATTATATCAGACTTTAAAAAATATATACCATTCGAAAAACCATGCGTCTCCATCAAGTTGTAATCATCCGATGGAGACGCATGGTATTCTGTTCTAAAATCATTCATTTATGACCGCGGCTAGGGACACAAGAAAAGTAATACGTCACCATCAGAAATTAATCAACGGCGTATAAGCCATGGTTTTCAACAGCTACTTGGAGATCCACCTATCATACGTACAGCTGAAATTTGATAGCTATGATCGGCAGGGCATGTCATCAGGATAACGGACATTTATCCAAACATTTAAAAATGGTTCTTGAATGTGATTCGGAAGGCTCAAGAAAAAGAGTAGCATAGCGAGCAAGGTGGATCAAATGGAGGCAAAGAGTGGTCATAGTCGGAGCTGTATGAAAACGACTTCTAGATACACCGAAACCTCCATTTACGAACTAAACGGGGGTTCGTAAAAAGAGGTAGTTCGTAAAAAAAGTTTACGTTATTTGGGATTTGGTTCGTAAAAAAAGTTTATGTTATTTGGGATTTGGTTCGTAAAAAAAGTTTATGTTATTTGGGATTTGGTTCGTAAAAAAAGTTTAATACGTTATTTGGAATTTACTTCGTAAAAAAAGTTTTGTGTGATTATTGTGAAAACCGCGCATCATATGTTTATTTTCGGAACGGATGTGAAGAGAAAGTGCAAGAAAATGATGTTTGGGCTCGTTTCAAAATCCAAGATGGCGGCTTCCGGTTTTTTGAGATTGCCTAAAACCCCTAACAATATGGGTATTTTCGGAACGGGGTTAATGAGTAGATGTCGGCAAACGATGTTTGAAGTGGTTCTGAAATCCAAGATTGCGACTTCTGATTTGTTGATATTCCTTGAAAACCCTTACAATATGGATATTTTCGGAAGGGAATTGATGAGTAGATGTCAGAAAACGATGTTTGAGGTAGTTTTGAAATTCAAGATGGCGACTTCCGGTTTGTTGATATTCCTTGAAAACACTTACAATATGGGTATTTTCGGAACGGAATTGATGAGTAGATGTCGGAAAACGATGTTTGAAGTGGTTCTGAAATCCAAGATTGCGACTTCCGATTTGTTGATATTCCTTGAAAACCCTTACAATATGGATATTTTCGGAACGGAATTGATGAGTAGATGTCAGAAAACGATGTTTGAGGTAGTTTTGAAATTCAAGATGGCGACTTCCGGTTTGTTGATATTCCTTGAAAACACTTACAATATGGGTATTTTCGGAACGGAATTGATGAGTAGATGTCAGAAAACGATATTTGAGGTAGTTTTGAAATTCAAGATGGCGACTTCCGATTTGTTGATATTCCTTGAAAACCCGGTTCGTAAAAAAAGTTTACGTTATTTGGGATTTGGTTCGTAAAAAAAGATTACGTTATTTGGGATTTGGTTCGTAAAAAGAGGTACGTAAAAAGAGGTAACGTATAAAAAGTGTTCGTAAACGGAGGTTTGGGTGTACCTAATAAACGGGCTTGAGCTGATACGTGAGAAAAGTACTTCACGAAACACCAGAAAAAAGTCCACTAAGTGCAAGTAAATTCGATGAACTACAACTGGCGAAAGTTGTAGATGGAAACGCATGGTATTTAGTTCTAAGGGTATGTGATATATGATTTTATAACTAAATACCATGCGTCTCCATCGGATGATGACAATTTGATGGAGACGAATGCTTTTCCGAATGATTTATTTTTTTAAAGTCTGATATTATACCCGTCAACATTTTTTTTAAATTTAAAAAAAAATACAGCGCAATGTTCTCATAAACGGTTTATTTCTGATGTAAAATCTAGAGTGATACCAAAATTATAAGTGAGAATAAAAAAAAATCGAAAATTTTAAACATTTTTTTCACATGAAATACATTTTAAAAAATTCTGACAAAAATCAGAAAGGTTTCTCATAATTCTTAAAATATTCCTGATTTTGTTAAATTTTTTTACTAAAGGGGTTTTTGAAAAATTTAAATAAAATTAAATTACCACCATTACTCCACCAATATGGCAGTGAAAGGGTTAAAATTTTTAAAAAAATCTTTTAAAATATAAACTCTTTCAAACAGCGTATATCAAATTTTTTGTCGTGAATACGACTTACTTTACTATGGGGTGCCTTTTCAAAATTTACCCTCTGAGAGAGTGATAAGTTTTTGATCGTGAATATCTATTGTTGTATCTAATGAATCAACATAATTCTTGCGACATGCCATCGGAAATATGATCACAATTTTATGATAAAATTTTCAGTTGTGTGACATAATCTCAAATAGTTCAAAATTAAACTTTTCTGAAATGTTTGGTACAAACGAGTATCAAAGAGGATAATTCATATGGCGCGTTTGCCTTTCTCGTATTTTGAAAGCTCATAGCTCAATGATCTGTGGAAGGATTTATATAATCTAAATACCAATAGAATCGAAATTTTTCAACTTAAACGTGTATAGCAAAAGCATTGAAGTATCTCAATAGTACACTATTGAAAAACCTGTCTCATTTGCTCCATGTCAACACCAGCCAATCAGAACGCGTTCTAAGGAAGAGAACAAAATATCTGCTGCTGTACAACAAATCGTCCGGGAAAAATGTTCCGAAAAGTGGTGAATATCGCAGTGAGTTCCTCAATTTGGTCCTTGTGAATGCTAGAAACGAATCCCTACAGCATATTGATAGTTTTTTTCAATAAATTATGCAAAACCGAAATGAAATAATCGACATAAAAATTCTGTATACGGCTATTTTTATAGCCGTTAGAACCGCCCATTAGTGAAAAAGCTACAAACGAAATCACATAAAAGGAAATCTCTTAACAAAAATTGAATCAGTTTGGATTCTATCGCCATTGCGAGCAGATGTGTTTTGTGTCGTCTGCACAGCTAGTTTCGCTTTCGACAAGAGCGATTACGTCACAGCTGCCAGTCATTTCGATGGATGAAAAAGCAACGTTGGAGAGCATTATAAAAAATCAGCCGTTCTAATGGCTCTAAAAGTTTTCTGAAGAACTATTAGGATGTGTTGTTCGCAAATCGAAAGAAAATATCCTCAGTTTAGTGCAAATGTAGAACAGTTTGATTAGATTTGTGTACTTTTCGCCGTGTGAAATTCACAGTAATCGAGATGAAGTGAAGCCTTCTTTGTTTTTGCGAAAAATGTGAAAAAGGGGAATGCTTGCATAATTCATACAATTGATCAACTAATTGATATTCGGAAGTGTTAAGGAACATGTCATTTGTTTTCGTATTCACGAGATCCAGTTATGTCTCTGACATTACCCACCCGCCTTTTTCTGTTTGGAGGCAGTTTTTATAGTTTTTATATGAAAACCCGGCTACACCATTTTTTTCTGATGTGTAGAAACTAATACCCGATAGTAATAAAAAACCTGTTTTAATCCACCTAGTGATGCAATGATGACTTTCTCATATTACTCATATTCTCACGGGAGCGGGTCATTTCGCCGAAAGCCATTTCGCCGAATAGATCATTTCGCCGAATAGATCATTTCGCCGAAAGTCGTTTCGTCGAAAAGGACATTTCACCGAAAGGGACATTTCGCCGAAAGGGTAAGCGGTGGTCTCTTGCATACAAACCTGTAACCGCTTCGTTTGCCCGGTCTACTCAAAGCTGGGTTTCTTTGCTTTACTTAGGTTCGAACGAGCGGTAGCGAGGTTGAACAGCACACGAACCAAAGCGATGTGGCGAAGCCGCATTAGAGTTTTGTTTTCATTTTTACTGAGTAAACGAAAAATACCACATACCTATATGCCTATATGCAATTGCTTTAATGCTTAGTAGCTAATATTTAACCAGTTTTCTTAGGAACTCCGTTCTGAAGTTCATGAATCAATCCTTATTCAAGAGTACAAGAATCAATCTGTATTCAAAAAGAACAATTGTAGGTCAACGAAACGGGCGATAACGTTATCATCTTTCACTTGTCTTTATTTTAAATCAATTCCAATTATAATGTTAAGACAATTGCCATATTCGGCGAAATGACCCTGATCCATTCTCACATATAATAATGTGGTATTCTTCGAAGCATTTAATTTGCTTTTTGAAAGAAAACAAAAAAAAATTGTTTGTTCATCAATTAGTACGACCAACAGAATGAAACAGTTTTGCTATTTCAGGTACTTCTGCAAACGGTGTAAATGAAATCGGTTCGTATGATCATCAATTTTCAGGAATCAGAACTAATTGGCTCAATGAGCACGTTGCTCTAGCTTTTTGGATATTTGTGCCTTTCCTTAGATCAATTTTCTGATGGGAAGAAAAGGATAAAAGGAACATGGACGAAAATTAGCAAGTGGGTAAGGTGGGAAAACAGCACAAAACATAAAGAAACAAATCGTTCTGCAACTCCGAAAGGATGTTGAACGATTTGCAGGTGTCAAAATGCACAGTTAATAAAACCTCCAACCCCCGAGAGGATTTCGAGATTCTACAAAAGCGTCACCATTCTGCATTCCCGGAAGAATGCAGAACGATTCGCAGTATGTACGAGCAGAAGTAAATTCGGTACCCCATAAAGGATGTCAAACAATCTGCTAAACCAGATAAAGAAAGGATTCATTAACTCAAGGAAGAACGATGAATCCTTCTGACAAGAGCTCTTTACCACATTTGCTGATAAACGATAGAATATCCTTTAATTTCAGCTCCGCATACACAGACTCAATCATGTATGGAGAACCAAAAACCCGGATATGTAGTTACGTCAATGCGGGACAGTTAAATCATTCGTTGCACCAGCTCTAGCCAACTCATCAGCCCAAGCCATTTCCAGTTATACGGTACCCATAAGAAGTAAA
The DNA here is from genome assembly GCF_030247185.1 of Malaya genurostris. Lineage (NCBI taxonomy): Eukaryota > Metazoa > Arthropoda > Insecta > Diptera > Culicidae > Malaya > Malaya genurostris. Next base: position 284,356,018 of record NC_080572.1, read on the forward strand.
CAGTATTTGAAATACTGAGGTCTTCAATTTGAGTTCGACATGCGATCACTAGATTCGATCGTGAACACAGTACAGTACCTACCAAGTAAATAAGACTTCTCTAACCTCATTTCACGACAGTAGACACCAGCACTAGCACAATCAATCAACAGAGAATCGTCCGTATAACAAACAATGCGTTCATCAAGTTGTCCAAATAACCAGTTAACCATTCATCACGAAGAGGATAGCTCACATTGAATGTTTTGAAAGGAAAACTGCATGTGAGAGTTAGGTCACTAGGAGCGTGTAAATACTCATCCCACGTATCCATTTGAGACCACAAGTGAGTGTGGCTGGTAGCATAATCTAAAGGGTTACTGTTCCAAAGCCCTGTAACCTTTAGACGGTATGCACAAGATAATGCTTCTTATTTTAGGAACACATGTAGTAGTTTAATGCACAGTAGCGCCTCTAGAGCAGCAGTAGGAGTTGTCGTGAATGCTCCTGTCATCGCCATTAGGACCATCCTTTGGAGATGATTTAGCTTTGACTGAACTGTCGCGACTTCTCCTTTCTGCTACCATATAAGACATCTAAAAACATCCTTGGACTTGGACTTGGACTTGGACTTGGACTTGGACTTGGACTTGGACTTGGACTTGGACTTGGACTTGGACTTGGACTTGGACTTGGACTTGGACTTGGACTTGGACTTGGACTTGGACTTGGACTTGGACTTGGACTTGGACTTGGACTTGGACTTGGACTTGGACTTGGACTTGGACTTGGACTTGGACTTGGACTTGGACTTGGACTTGGACTTGGACTTGGACTTGGACTTGGACTTGGACTTGGACTTGGACTTGGACTTGGACTTGGACTTGGACTTGGACTTGGACTTGGACTTGGACTTGGACTTGGACTTGGACTTGGACTTGGACTTGGACTTGGACTTGGACTTGGACTTGGACTTGGACTTGGACTTGGACTTGGACTTGGACTTGGACTTGGACTTGGACTTGGACTTGGACTTGGACTTGGACTTGGACTTGGACTTGGACTTGGACTTGGACTTGGACTTGGACTTGGACTTGGACTTGGACTTGGACTTGGACTTGGACTTGGACTTGGACTTGGACTTGGACTTGGACTTGGACTTGGACTTGGACTTGGACTTGGACTTGGACTTGGACTTGGACTTGGACTTGGACTTGGACTTGGACTTGGACTTGGACTTGGACTTGGACTTGGACTTGGACTTGGACTTGGACTTGGACTTGGACTTGGACTTGGACTTGGACTTGGACTTGGACTTGGACTTGGACTTGGACTTGGAATTTTGTTCTTGGAATTTTGTGCTTGGAATTTTGTTCTTGGAATTTTGTTCTTGGAATTTTGTTCTTGGAATTTTGTTCTTGGAATTTTGTTCTTGGAATTTTGTTCTTGGAATTTTGTTCTTGGAATTTTGTTCTTGGAATTTTGTTTTTGGAATTTTGTTCTTGGAATTTTGTTCTTGGAATTTTGTTCTTGGAATTTTGTTCTTGGAATTTTGTTCTTGGAATTTTGTTCTTGGAATTTTGTTCTTGGAATTTTGTTCTTGGAATTTTGTTCTTGGAATTTTGTTCTTGGAATTTTGTTTTTGGAATTTTGTTCGTGGAATTTTAGAGATCATCTTTGAATCATCAAATATAATAGGATCTTGTTTGAATATTATACTGTTTATTTATATAATGATACATAGTTGGAATCAGTTAGGTGAAGTGTTGCCACCATATCAATGGTTTTGATGGTCTGTGACTGTATAATAAACACTGAAAATATTCCTTATTTCTATGTGTCGATTTCAGTTTAATACAAAATATTTCAGAAACCTCAATTTTGAGTTAGTTGTGATTATCTGAAACTACTGAAAAGTTTATCATAAATTGCTGACCATATTTTCGATTGCTGCGTTAAATAAAACAACATATATTTGCGATTAAGTTCTACCCATTCTTGTACAAGGAAAATTTTGAAAAGACGCCCCATAGTAAAGTAAGTCGTATTCACAACAAAAAGTTTTCACGGTAACAAATCGACTTTTTCTTTGTGTCTAACTTCTCATCCCATACATTATTGACTTATAAAGCTCAGATCCGAGTTCCGATACCAAATCCAATTTTCGACAACTTAGCTTTAGATAAAAAGTCTCTTGGTGCTATAGCCGACTATTTAATTGTATCAGGACCTGGCTTTCGGTTCCAGAGTAATGAGGTAAAATTTGTGCACTGTTGGATTTAAGTGAAACCGAATACCACTGGATAACGATTATTTGCAAACTGTAATTAAAATTAAAGGTGTTATAGTCACATAGCTAGCTAAGAAATTTATTCCAGATCCGATCTCCGGTTCTGGAGTAACGACCATTGCATGGCTAAGTACTAAAATTAAGATGCAAAGTACATGAACAATTCATAAAACTAATCTAATATATTGGTTTTGTTAGCCGTTGGCAATACAAATTTGCTTGGCTATTTCGCTGCGGGAAATAGAAGTAAAAAAATCTGAAAAGAAACTTGTATCAACTTATTATATTAGCGACTATAAAAAAGGAATCAGTTCACCACTCGGTAGAATGAAACCGTTCTTTTTCTTTTTCAATTTACGAAAGCGTCACAAAACGCTTAAAAATACAAACCCGCCAGTGGCAACTGGCAAAGATCAACAAACAAAAACATAAACTACCAATTTTCCATTATATAAATTTCAATCTTTTTATGTCGCTTTGTTAAGACTCCATCCCGTCCGTCGTCACAGTGGTGGCGGGGGGTACGGAATGGAAGCGGTTGCAATAAATTTCCATTTACTGTATTATGCAAAATTAAGTTCAAACAAACCGCTTTGTGCCAACGTTGTTACACCTTTGCTTCAAAACCCGTCCATCCACCCCCCTTCCGGGGCATCATGCGAGCGAGCATTCGTCGTTTTGGCATCGAAAGTTTCCGAAAACCAGCAAAGGATGAACGCGTCAGGGAAGAAGAGGACGTCTGACGAGCGACCACCAGCACCAGAACCAGCAACAAGAATGGAAAATATCCTGCCTTGCGGACTATGCGGGTGTCAGTCAGGTAGTCAGTCACCAAGACCCTTGCCGTTTTCTGTACAACGGCGGTTTCACAACATGAACTCATCTGCCGGTGTTTGTTTTTTTTTCTTTTTGGCATTGGTTGCCGTCATTTTTGTTTTTGTCGATGTTACGGAGCGCGAAGTGATGGCATACGAAGTAACCGAAATTACGAAAGCACTGACTGGCAGCAGGCGGTGAACGTACGAATGAAGGGAAAATAGGTATGCAAACAACATTTTCAGTTTGTTTCAGTGTAGTTTCTACAGCAAATGAACAGCAACAGCAAAAAAAAAAGCAATGAGAACAAACAGTTCAATGCCAGTGCGAACGGGCGAAGGCCCTGCGTGTGGTTCGTAATGTAGTTTTTCTTATTATAACTTTGGTACTACAATAAGGGCTAGGTAATGACATGGAAACCAAAACAAACTGTAATATCGGGTTTCCGCTGGAAATGTTTACGGTCCTAATTCTAGCAGAAATACGGCTAGCAGCCATCACGTTTCCCTTTAAAACAAATTGAACCTTCAACCAAGTCGTCCTTCTGATCAAATTCGATGGAGATGCCCAGTCATCTACACTGCCACTTGTTTTACCTGAACTGTAAGAAATTATTTAACATGTTTCGAATTAGAACGATTTGGGTCTAATTTAAAGGCAACTTCAAAATAAAAATTCGGAATGATTGGCTCTGAAAATTGCGACACAGTCGAAATGAAACAAGACTCTATCGCAAAACTAGTACCTGAAGTGCATCTTTCTGAAATAATGTGCAGATCTGACATCACTTTTGAATGATATTGACCGAAAAGTTTATTTCATCAAGACTACTTTCTTAGTTATATATCATTACTTGAGCAACTCGTTTGTGCAACTCCAGCTTTAAAACAAAAATAAACCCATATAAAATGAATGATTATGCTGAATTGTAGTTCAGTTCATATAATTTGCTAGAAAAAAATGTGAAACATTTGTTATTTAAATGCGATTTTCTTGGAATATTCAATTTATTGGGACATTTATTAATATTTAGACAGGCAGGTATGCAGAAAAATTTTTCGGAGTGGTTTTCAGAATATGATAATTATGTTTTCATACGCATGGAAATATTATTATAAACTTGAAAACTATTTGGATGAAGTGGTTTTTTGAATTTTTTTCATTTTATAATTGTTTAATGTGACGAATTTCGCGCTAAATCATATTCGCAGTTGGCAGAATTTTCTCAAATTTGAACGAAACTTTCTGGAACGAAACGTAGACTTTGTCTTAGAATGTCACATTACATACTTTGTTCGCACATAATTGATCTAGAATGTTTTTAAAAAAGGGTTAAACTTTTTCAACCTTTTTACCTTTTTTTATATATATAAAAAATAGGTATAGAATTCGCTCAAACTTTCGAAAAATTTTCCGAGGCCCGGAGGGCCGAATGACATATACCAATCGATTCAGCTCGACGAACTGAGCAAATGTCTGTGTGTGTGTGTGTATGTGTGTGTCTGTATGTGTGTTGTCAACTAAGAGGTCGAGATCTCAGAGATGGCTGGACCGATTTTGATCAAACTAGTCGCAAATGAAAGGTCTCCCCGTCACCCAAAACGCTATTGAATGGTTTTGAGATCGGCTGTTTACTTTTTGAGTTATTCGAAGTTTTATGTCAAAATTTTCAGTTTTTTGACAGTATCTGTCACAATTGACCTTGAAAACAGAATATGTTTTCAGACTTAGATTCGGCACGATAATACCTATTCAACAAGCCATAGATTGTTAAAATCCGTCCATTTTTAACGGAGATATCGAAATTTTTGTGTAAACGACTTTTCCCCCTATTCCAGCAGTAGGAGTTTTGAGCGCTGTATGACAAAGCAATGCTTGGGAGCAACGGAAAACACGATTTTTTATTCTGTTACATACAATTGTTTCTAAGTACCAAAAAGACTGTGTACAGCATCCTTTTTCATGACAATTTGCCTCGGACCGATTTTAGCACGGCTCGTTTTTGGCAACATAATCGTTCGAATATGACATATATAAACCAGATGATGGCAGATTTTTTATAATTATATTGTTTTAAACTACTTACAGCAATAAATGCTGGAAGAACATAACATCCATATACCATTCGAATCAGTTCGTCGAGATCAGCGAATGCGTGTGTGACAAATAATTTCACTCAATTTTCTCTGAAAATTTCTTTTCTACAAATTCAGATTCATATGAAAATTCGTATGCTCCCAAACAAAGTTCCTGAATTATATTTGGTTCCGACCTCTGGTTCCGGAACTACAGGATGATATATGAAACGAAATCAAAATTGTGTAACTCATTCTTCTCGTAGATGGCTGAACCGATCTAAGATTCAAATGAAATCTAAGAATCATCTAAGATTCAAATGAAAAGTTTCAAGATTCTTTAAAACATCTTGCTCTTCAGTCAGATCCAACTTCCGGTTTCGGGGATACAGGGTGATTAGTATAAAAATGTCTATTCCACATAAATTAATCAGGTTTATCGGGTTAGCAGATTTGGATAGTCGATAAAAAAAATTAACTTTTTTCAGTTTAAGTGGTATTCAGTTGTCGATTCAGAAGGCACCTAAAAATTTAATTCGTGCTATGATTTCTCAAAGATGTCTTCACTGATTTTCAAATATTTTGAAACAAATGAAAACTATACAGCTATTCAGATGAATTTATCTGACTTCGACCATACCGATTTTAGAATTCCGGTTCCAGTATAAAATCGTTTCTCAAAGCTCAATCGTTTTCTCAAAAAAGCCTAATCAAATTTCAGAAACAAAAATTCAAATTGAAATAAACTTAGATACAAAATTAATTAGTTTTATACATACATACAAAAATTAATGAATTTTATCCAATTAAGCTTCAAAGTTGTACTCAAAACTGTAATTTATTCGTCATATGGCCATACGAATCGGTTTGGGTTATGCTGGTTCCTGAATACCGGCTCTGGAAGTACCTTAAATTACCGTAAACTCTAAAGTGGAACTTACATATCATGGCATGTTTAATCGATTATCACACTTCTAGATTTAAATTCGATTGTATTTGCAGTTTCGACATTACAGAGTAATGAGTGATTACAATCTCAAATTGTCGCTTAAAACGACGGTCATTAAAATAATGTGATGAAAACTTAAACACCGAAGAATATTCATGCAAAAAACACATGCGGATTGATAAAAAAAGGTATCATCTCACTGCTAGGTGGACTAATCACGTTTTTATTCGAATAGTTGACAAAATTTCGGCAAAGCCTACAAAAAGTATTATACTATTGATTTTCACAAAAGCAGTCAAATTTTGCAATGCAAATTCCGAAAAATTTCCATATCGAATCCTACACTGAAAAAAAAAATTGGCTTTAAAACTATAATAAATTTACAAAAATAAAAAAAAATATGATAAAAATAATTCACATTATCTTTTTATTTTGCAAACTAAAATGAAAGCCATTATCATCCAAAAGTTTAATTGATATCAATTTGAGAGGAGATTTCACAGAATACTGGTTGCCCGATATTTGCAAAAAGTATCAGTAACGGAGACCAAGTTTTAATTAGACAGAGTTTAGACAAGTTAAGTTTAAGTTAGAAACTCTTACCCGCTTTACGGTACACGGTCGGTTGGAAGGGAACATATTAACCTACCTTGGGACGAAATTTCATTGAATTCCATAATAATGTTCTTTTTTTGTAAGTTGCCGTTAGTGGTTTTGGAGTCCTGAAAGGGATTATTTTGATTCGAATGGTTACGTTTGTATTCCGAGAAGAAGGACTCCATTCCAAACCATTAATAAGTTTGAACCTTGACCTAGAAGAAAACATTACATGAATATAATCGTAGCACAAGTCGTACAATTGCTTATGTGTTTCATACATTTCAATATTTCAGTGAAAAAAAAAAACTATCAAAGTGCTGTACGGGATTCATTTCCGGCTTTCAGAAGGACCAAATTATGGAATTCTCTACAATATGAAACACTTTTCGAACCTTTCTCTCGAACGCGAATTTCGCGCTGTAAAAAGTGCACAAAACTAATCAAACTAGTCTAGCTATGCACTAAACTGATCATTTTTACCTTCGATTTGCAAAGAAGTAATCTTAACAGTTATTTAGATAACATTTAGAGCCATTAGAACGACTGATTTTGCATAATGTTCCCCATCATTATCTTTTCCTCCAATGCAAACGACCAGCAGCTGGATAACGCAATCGCTCGAACTGCTCACAATTGGTTTAATACTAAACCGATTGGTTTAATACTAAACCAAGTTTGGTTAAGAGCTTTCGTTTTACATGACTTTCTTTGTAGTTATTTCACAAATGGGTCCTGACGGCTTCCAAAATAGCAACATGCAGAATTTGATGTCGATTATTTAATTCCGGATTGGCATATTTTATTGAAAGAAACTATCAAAATGTTGTACAGGATTCATTTCTGGTATTCGGCCAAATAGTGGAATGCGAAGCAGCCAAATGCAAGCTTTATTTACGCTCGTTTGGTGCAAATTTCGCACAGCGAAAAGTTCACAAAGCTAATCAAATTATTCTTATTATTACCAGACTTTAGTCCCTTGCCTTTCACATATAGAAAGGCTATACAATCACTGCAAAAACCGACTTTTTAACTGTGGCCCGGAGGGCTGAATGTCATATACCATTCGGCTCAGCTCGACGAACTGAGCAAATGTCTGTGTGTGTGTATGTGACAAATAATGTCACTCGATTTTCTCAGAGATGGCTGAACCGATTTTCACAAACTTAAATTCAAACGAAAGGTCTTATAATCCTATTGAAACGCTATTGAATTTTATCCCGATTCGAATTCCGGTTCCGGGATTACACGGAAATATGTGAAAATCTATGAGAAAATGCGCACTTAATTTTCTCGGAAATTTCTTAGCCGAGTTTTACAAACTAAGATGCAAATGAAAGGTCTTGAAATTTTTTCAAAAGTTTCCGAAAAATTGATCCAGTTCCGACAAATCCTACAAAAAATTGTATCTCAGGTGATGTTCTCAAAAAATGTCTTATTTTTAAATGAATATACTGAAAAACTACTAATCGAATTTTACACCGAAAAAAAATTGATCTTAAAAATTTGAAGTCGAATTACAAAAAAACGCCATTTTTTATTTTAATGAAATTTTGTTCCAACATTACACATGGATCAAAAAGTCCCGAGACAAACAATGGAAACAACAAACAACCTTTTAGGGTGATACAATGGTTCCAACGTTTTTCCAATTTTTCAATACCATGTTTATGAAAAAAATTTATCTCTCGCTTCAAAATAAGCTTCAGTTTCAGCGATGACCTTCTCATTTGAGCCAAATCTTTTTCCCTGGAGCATTTTTTTAAGATTAGCAAAGAGCCAGTAGTCACTGGGGGCTGAATCTGGCGAGTATGGGGGGTGGGAAGCAGATCAAAGCCCAATTCGTTCAATTTCGCCATTGTTTTCATCGACCTGTGGCAGGGTGCATTGTCTTGATGAAAAAGGATTTTTTTTCTCTGCATGTGCGGTCGTTTTTTTGCGATTTCCTCCTTCAAACGCACCAGTAAATCAATATAATAATCACTGTTGATCGATTTACCTTTTTCGAGGTAGTCAATGAAAATCACGCCATGCGTATCCCAAAAACCTGACGCCATGGCAAAGTCTGACTGCTGCGTTTTCGGACGCTTCGGACGGCATTCGCCAGCTGTGCGCCACTCAGATGACTGCCGCTTCGACTCTGGAGTGTAGTGATGTATCCATGTTTCGTCCATGGTCACGTAACGACGCAAGAAATCTTTTTTGTTGCGAGTCAATAGCGATAAACTGCTTTCTGAATCATCAACTCGTTGCTGTTTTTGTTCCATCGAAAGCAATCGCGGCACCCACTTGGAAAAAAAACCTTTTTTATGCTCAATTTTTCATGAAGGATACTAAATACACTTCCATATGATATCTGTGTCATCTCAGCAATCTCACGGAACTTCACTTTACGATCTTTAATTAAAATTTTTGTCACTTCACTCACATTTTCCGGTGTAACGGCTTCCACAGGTCTACCCGAGCGTTCCCCGTCATTTGTGTCGGAACGACCACGTTTAAACTCGGCGAACCACCGACAAATCGTTGCTTTTGATGGACAAGAGTCCGCATAACATTTTTCAATCCATTGTTTCGCTTGCACGGTGTTTTTACCCATTAAAAAATAATGTTTTATCAAAACACGAAACTCGGTTTTTTCATTTTTTAAACAAACTACAAAACGACCTTACTTCAACCTCGATAACTCAGCTGTTTCTGGTAGGATCGACTTAAAATTTTGACCCGTTTCAAGCAAAGGTTAGTACTCTAGAAAGACGTGGTTACTGGTTTACTACGAGCGCCATCTCTGCTTTAGTCTCGGGACTTATTGATCCATGTGTAAGATGATTATATTCTGACAAAAAAAGCAAAGTCTTGGCATCACATTCCTTTTGTGGAAGTTGTCCTTTTTGTTTCAACACACTTCGTAATCGATACATGGCGTACAGGACATTATTGCATTTAACTCCTAAACCCCCCTTGTATACGCGCCTGTATTTAGATAAAATAATTCATTACATTATATGAACCTTCGTTTATTTACCACACTATTACTTAAAATGCCATGTAGGAAAATATTAAAACATTTTTATTTGTCGCGTTCAATTTAATATCAATTTTATGTCATTTTTTCGCAAATCTGATGTTTATCATCAAGGGACATATTTAGGGACTATTGTTTTTCGATAGATTCTGATACACACCCATCCAGTAATATTGGTTCAAAAACGCCTGCAAATCTTAAATGTATGTTTCACAATAGAAATGTAGTTTATTGTCGATGTTCTTTTGACAAATACACGAACGATCAGTTGTATAATATTGCAAATTCATTCATTTATGGAAAGATTCAAATAAATCATCTTTGAGAAATGAAGAGTTGAGTTGAAAACAATTGAAACACCTGGGTGAAATCTGCTCCACAACCTCTGCCTACGATATGATTTTTCAAATATTTTCAATTATTTGTCGCTTTAATGTATAATCGAATTTTGCGTTCACCGGAGCAACAATAAATTTAAAAAAAAATGTTTCAATTCTTTCGCAACCACTTCAGCCAAAATATGCTATAGCCACATTTTTGAATTTTGTTGAACAGATATTTCTGAATGTTGTTCACTTTTGTATGTGGTACCCGAAACCCGACCCGAACCTAAATCCGATGGGTGTGGATCGGGTTCGGGTTCGAGTTGAAAAAAAACTGGTGTCTTCGGGTCGGGTATGGGTGACAATGTTTTTATTTTGAACGGGTACGGGTCCGGTTCGGTCTTAAAGATTTGAACGGGTTTCGAGTATTCGAAACCGAATGCCCTATTTTTTCGGGATAGGCTTGGATACGGGTAATAAGTTTGATTTTCTATCGTTGAAGGGTCGAGAAAGAAAAATTCTTCTCGGGTTCGGGTAAGGTTCGGATAAATTTTTTTTAAATTTTGATCGGGTATGGGTTCGGGCTTAAGAAATTGCTTACCCGACCATCTCTAGTATGCGGGTATTGAATCTTACAGTATCACTAATTGAACTATTTGAACTATCTTCATTTGAAAAAGCACCTCCATACAGATTTATTGCGTCAAACCTGGCATAATTTCGCGAATTAAGTTATATCGAACAATCAAATTTTGCGCAATGAAATCTTGCTCCGTACGAGAAAAGCAAAGCATGCTACGATGGGATCATATGTTTTGTATGGAATGGGAAATTTTCCACTCAAAGCATGCCGGATCTTAGACAATTGACAGAAAGAAAAGTCAACAGGATTGAGATATGTAAGTGACAAAGGCAAATTATCACCCTTCACTCAAACACCAAAACTGTTTAGCTTCCAACCATATTGACCATTTGAATTCGTAGTATGTTTTTCGGGTTTCTTTGGCTTAAATTTTGCTGCTTCAAATTGCAAGTTCAGTTCTTAATTTTAATCCAAACGTTTTCAATTGGACCAGATACGATCCAAACTGTAGGGTCAGAATTCTCAAAAAAAAATTTGCATGTTTACTTTTTTTTCAAGTGTTGATAATTTGGTTCTATTCGATCATTAAAAAGACTTTCTGAAAAAAAGGTGGTAAAATGTTTTTTTCTGAAAGTTAAAGTAAAATGAAATTTGTCATTCTCATGCCATTCTTTAATAAATAAGCATATTCGAATGAAAAATTCACAGATCGTAGATAATACAATAAACTCAAACTTATTGTATAAAAATTTAAAAAATATCTTCATTTTTTTCTATACAATTTTTGAAAACAAGTTTTTTTTTCAATGTCATTCTAATAATCCAATAGAACCAAATTATCAGTACTTGAACAAAAAACAAAAATTTTTTTGGACAATTTTAGAAATTCTGACACTATATCAATCCATTTGAGACATATTTTGCTACATCTTTCTTTCCACGTCGGTTTTTTGCAGAGTACTTCAAAATTTCAAATTATTTGCGTTTAAGTGGCTATGAACAGTTTCGTACAGTTTTCCACTTTTTTTAAAAGATTCATCAGTTTTCTCACAAACTGCTCAGTCATTTTCGTTTCGATTTGTAATATTATTTCACCAACTGATTGGAAATATTTCTACGCGTCGATTTGAATGGATAAAGCCACGTTTTTTTATTGACATATGAATGAAATTGTTATCAATAGCAAGCAGTGTCTAACTTTGCCTGCTAAACATCTGAACACTATGCTGGTTTACTGGCTTTCCCAAACGAAGACGACGGTTTTGAAGGAGTAAGCGACATATCAGTTGGGAAGCATCGTTCTAATTGGTCTCGAATCTATAAATATAAGCGAAATCATAGTTAATGTTTCGATTTCAATCCAAACATGTCAGAAGAAGGTGCTGCCAGGCAGTATACTCGGACTTTGATAAGCTTGAGAATAATTGCATGCAAGCAAAACTTACATACATTTTTTTATATATTAGGTTTTGTGAATTTATTCTAATTATTGATAAATTATTCATTTCTTTTTCTCAGATTATTATATAGTGCCTCAGATATTATATAGTGCCCAATCGATTTCCTACAACTTCTTCTTGGACACCATTTTAGTACGACTTTCAATTTCTGAGTTACCTCGATTTGTATAAAGTAAATGCAGAAACCCCTTTTCAAAACATCAATCCGGAGGTAAATCAGTTTCTCAACCCATGAAAAACAAATAATTTATGATACTGAAAACGCGTGCAAAGTTACATCCGAATCGGAGAATGTGAAATCTGATGACTTGCTAATCATTTCTGGAATTGCTCATTAGTTGATCATCATACTTTCTTCTCTGCCCATGATAAACAGACCAAGATGGAAGATAGAAGAATTAAAATTGCGAAAACACGAAAATTGGTGAGAACCGTGGGGATGCTCTAAGCTATTAAGCTACTCTGGTACATGTTGGAACACGTTTCAGAAGGCAACATGATTAAGTGACGCCAAACCACGTGCACGAAACTGTGCACGCACCGGTTGATGCTCATCTTGTACTACCTATAATTTCAGACATCCATCTTCATTATTCCTCTTGTTCAGTTTCCCGTTATGACAGCAGAGTTTGAGAGTTTTCTATTTTGCCTGGAATATATCAGTTTTGCCAACCTACATGCATTTTGTTGATCAGCATCGAGCTAAGGAAAAACACTTAACGATCAACGAAACAAAACAGGATTTTTTGTAGCATGGCGCCAGATTAGCTCTGTAACAGTTTGTGTGGGATACTAATTCGTTCCAATGTAAAATATGGTCTAGATGTTCCGAGAAGGCAAACAGCCTAATATCAGTATCAACTTTTATTAGCTCGGCACCCTCGAAACAAACTTGCTCTTCACCGAAAAACGTAGATGAAGGCAAATATAAACACACAACTTTCCAATCCTTTTCCACGAATATCCACTCATTCAAGCGTCATGGTAGTTTCCCAGACAGCTCTGCAACACGCCACCGTCAGGGTTTTTGTAACTTTTGCCATGTGAACAGAAGTATCCTTCCATTCCACAGGCACCACCACCACCACCCCCGCTGGAATCCGCTTTTCCTAGACGAGCCAAATCTGTGGAGCTTGTGGAAATTTACCCACATATGAGCGCTTAATGCATTTTTCGAAACACTGACGTCTGAAGCGGCTGACAGTCTGACTATTGCCGTTTCCTATGCCAGCTCTTAGTGCGGATGCTGCACGCGGAAAATTCTGCCTAGCCGCTTATCCTAGTTGTTCCAACTGTGACTAGGCCAACACGAGAACCGTTCACTCCCTAGGGAACTTCGGTGCCACCGCCACCGCCGGTCAAGATTCAGTGTCCTGAAAATCGTTCGATAAAACCAGAGTGGCAGGCTTTCCTCCGGTGAGTTATTGTTGTTTGTCGTTCGAGATTCGTCCACACAAGCACCGAAGCATCTGAAGCAACACGCACGCACACACACACACACACTCAGCGGGAACAGGAAATTGGTGCGCTTCGCCGTGTGGATTATGGAAACGTACCATTGTTTGCCTTCTACAGTCATTAAAACAACATCCCTTTCAGAGCTTTCCCCGTTATGTTCAGGACTGTAAGCTAGCATCGCATTCAATTGTGGAAGCATGATAAACGCTTCATACACTTGAATGGCAGTCTTTCAGCTAATAAATATCTTCTTTCCCCTCATTGGGGGCGGTGGACTCCATTCAAGTGTTTAATTAATACTATTGATTTATTAAAAGTTCTTCATTTGGTTTGGGCACAAAAACGAACGCCTCTGATTAGACATGAGAACTGAATCGTTCGAGCGACAGAGAGAGAGAGGGGTAGAGAGAAGAAAGAGAGACTGGCAAAATCTGATCCAATGGAAAAATTGAATATGGTAATATGACTGGTACACTCACTGCTCACCCATTCAGTGGTAACATGAGTATGATAAATCGTTTTTGGAAGCTTGATCACGTGCCCCAAACGTGCCCGTGATAGAAGTGCTATGAAGATGCTAGATTGAGTTCGGTAGAAACAAAAAGTGTGCTCTCACATTCGGTTTTCGAGTCGTTGGATTTGGTGCTCATACTCCGAACTTTGGAATTTTGTTATTCGTCCGGTTGGGAAATGAAATTCGATTCAGGGTACGGCACCGTGCCAGCTCGGATGCAAATTTTCACTGAAGACCACTTCACGGTGAAGTGGTGAATAGTTTTAAGCAGGAACCAATTGAATTTTCCGTCCAATTTTTAATGCATGCTACTTGTTTTTTTTTGTTTTTTTTGCTGTGTTGAATTTTGATCGATTTGAAAATTCTATCGTTGAAGTAAGTAACTTTATCGGTTTCGTTAATTATAATGCAAATAACTTCTGAATTTTCTAAAAAAAAAAACGATTAACAGTTTACAGTTTGCTCAATCGTTTGCGAAACTTAACGTTAAACAACGGGTTTCCGTTTGTTAGCATAATTTCGGCTCTCCCATCCGCCAACCGGAGGCTGTGCAATCTGATCTAATATATTTCATGTACTGTGACAATGCTTTCGCCTTTCATGAAGGGCTTTATAATCACTTCGAAACTTTAAGCGAAACTTTCAACCCTACACACAAAGAGTGAAAACCGATGTACAGTTCAACACAATTCGTGGAGCAAGGAAAATGTTCCCTTATTGTACAGGATAGTAGTTTAATTTGAGGACTGAATAGGGTATGTCTTATGTAAAAACAAAAATTAAGCAAATCGATTGTTTTCTTGTTATAATATTCAGTTGAGGCTCGTTGAATGACGCTCTGTGTGCACTTTAAAACAAGTAGAATAGAATGCCCATCCATGAACAGTTTCTGACTGAAGCCGTGACATGAGGACAAGCGTTGTCATGATGAAAAATCACGCATGTTTGCTGGTTTGATATTCTGGGTCTCGATGGACTGATGACTCGGAAAGCTGTACATGACTTTCTAGTAATCCGAAAATTCCCGACTAATGAAACCTCGATAAATGAAAATCCATTTCAGATCGTTGTCATCTCTTGCTATTTATACACTAAGGTGCTTTTTTACGCGGATTTCCGAAATTAGGTGGTTTTCTTGTTTTGTCTTAGTAATGCATGATACGACGAGATCAGGTATTTTCCCGAAATTTTTAATAAATCGACTCTGTCATATAGAAAATTTTCGTTCATTTTTCATTTTTTTATATTACACCAGGTCTGGACGTTTCGTGCATTTCCAAGACTTTTTCTTCAATTTCGCAATTTCGCGGTTTCGCTCTACTCGGTCTACTCGGTCTACTCGGTCTACTCGGTCTACTCGGTCTACTCGGTCTACTCGGTCTACTCGGTCTACTCGGTCTACTCGGTCTACTCGGTCTACTCGGTCTACTCGGTCTACTCGGTCTACTCGGTCTACTCGGTCTACTCGGTCTACTCGGTCTACTCGGTCTACTCGGTCTACTCGGTCTACTCGGTCTACTCGGTCTACTCGGTCTACTCGGTCTACTCGGTCTACTCGGTCTACTCGGTCTACTCGGTCTACTCGGTCTACTCGGTCTACTCGGTCTACTCGGTCTACTCGGTCTACTCGGTCTACTCGGTCTACTCGGTCTACTCGGTCTACTCGGTCTACTCGGTCTACTCGGTCTACTCGGTCTACTCGGTCTACTCGGTCTACTCGGTCTACTCGGTCTACTCGGTCTACTCGGTCTACTCGGTCTACTCGGTCTACTCGGTCTACTCGGTCTACTCGGTCTACTCGGTCTACTCGGTCTACTCGGTCTACTCGGTCTACTCGGTCTACTCGGTCTACTCGGTCTACTCGGTCTACTCGGTCTACTCGGTCTACTCGGTCTACTCGGTCTACTCGGTCTACTCGGTCTACTCGGTCTACTCGGTCTACTCGGTCTACTCGGTCTACTCGGTCTACTCGGTCTACTCGGTCTACTCGGTCTACTCGGTCTACTCGGTCTACTCGGTCTACTCGGTCTACTCGGTCTACTCGGTCTACTCGGTCTACTCGGTCTACTCGGTCTACTCGGTCTACTCGGTCTACTCGGTCTACTCGGTCTACTCGGTCTACTCGGTCTACTCGGTCTACTCGATCTACTCGGTCTACTCGGTCTACTCGGTCTACTCGGTCTACTCGGTCTACTCGGTCTACTCGGTCTACTCGGTCTACTCGGTCTACTCGGTCTACTCGGTCTACTCGGTCTACTCGGTCTACTCGGTCTACTCGGTCTACTCGGTCTACTCGGTCTACTCGGTCTACTCGGTCTACTCGGTCTACTCGGTCTACTCGGTCTACTCGGTCTACTCGGTCTACTCGGTCTACTCGGTCTACTCGGTCTACTCGGTCTACTCGGTCTACTCGGTCTACTCGGTCTACTCGGTCTACTCGGTCTACTCGGTCTACTCGGTCTACTCGGTCTACTCGGTCTACTCGGTCTACTCGGTCTACTCGGTCTACTCGGTCTACTCGGTCTACTCGGTCTACTCGGTCTACTCGGTCTACTCGGTCTACTCGGTCTACTCGATCTACTCGGTCTACTCGGTCTACTCGGTCTACTCGGTCTACTCGGTCTACTCGGTCTACTCGGTCTACTCGGTCTACTCGGTCTACTCGGTCTACTCGGTCTACTCGGTCTACTCGGTCTACTCGGTCTACTCGGTCTACTCGGTCTACTCGGTCGACTCGGTCTACTCGGTCTACTCGGTCTACTCGGTCGACTCGGTCGACTCGGTCTACTCGGTCTACTCGGTCTACTCGGTCTACTCGGTCTACTCGGTCTACTCGGTCTACTCGGTCTACTCGGTCTTAACATTTAAAATATTGATACCCTTGAATCTTGTGAAATAACATTTCAATTTACTCAATATTCGCATATCAAGAAGAGAATAGAACAAATAATTCACCTCCAAGTTTTACTGAGTAGAAGATACAGAAAGAAGTATCAGTTACGGGAATAAAAGTTGTGGATCTTCTTGCAATGATATTTATGTTCATTTTGCTTCAAAAGCAGATACAAGATTTTGTTTCGATAAGATATGTCATCGTACTAACTTTGATCAGTGTATTCCAAGTCTTTGAAGGATCATTTCTAATCATTTCGCATTTTTTTATATTTTCAATAAATTTTGCAAAAACTGTTAAAATTGGAACAAAAAAACTCTTGTAACGCTTTTTATCGCCTATTACCAAAAAAAAGTAACACGTATAACGCTTCGCAACACACAAAACTTACAAAAAAGTAACGGATGTGACGCTTCGTAATACTTGGACATTTTACAAATGTAACACATGTTACGTTCTGTAACACCTAAAACCAACAAAAATTTACGCATGTTACGATTTGTAACGCCCATAACTTACAAAAGAGTAACGATTGTAATGCTTCGTAATGCCAAAGACTTACATGAAGTAACACATGTCACGTTTCGTAGCGCCTGTGACTCACAAAATGTAACGCTTCGTAAAACCTGTTACTTACTAAAAAGTAACGCTTGTAAATTACCAATGAGTAATGCTTGTAAATTGCATATGAGTAACGCTTGCAACGTTTCGTGACGTCTCACAAAAAGTAACGTAAAGTAAAGTAAAGTAAAGTAAGTAACGCATCGTAACCCCTATAACTTATAAAAAGGTAACGAATGTAACGCTTCGTAACGCCTATAACTTACAAAAAATAAGCATGTAACGCTTCGCAACGCCTAGGACTCACAAAAAAAGTAAAGCTTCGTAACGTTTATAACTTACTAGGTACGGTCTAGGTATGTGACTGTTTTCAAACATTACACCATTGCACAAAAGCTACACTTATGGCTGATTCCAATTTTTTAACATTTCTCAAAAAACTCCTTTCAATAAACTTAAAAATAGTCGTTCTAGTACACATTTTTCCTTAGAATACTGCAGTCTTTTTTACGCGAGGGATACGTACCGCATAAAAAAACCGTGATACTTGGGAAATTCGCAAACTTCGGGAATCCGCGTAAAAAATCGCGTCACTTTGGAAATTTGCATTAAAAAACTGCTCAATTTCAGAAATCCGTGCAAAAAAGAACCGCGTAACATCGAAATCCGCGTAGAAAAAAAAGCAAATCTAAAGAAATTCTTTCATGCCAAATGTTTTAAAAATGCACAAAACGTCCAGATGTCCAGGTGTTACCTGAAAAAAAAAATTTTTTTTTTGAAAAGAAATCGAAAATCAGTCAGAGAGAGACCAGATCTCAACGTAACATACATTTCTAAGACCGAAAAAGAAAACCGGATAACTTTGAAAATTCATCTAAAAAATCGCGTAGCTTCGGAAATCCGAGTAAAATAATCGCCAAAAAAACCGCTTAAAAAGAGCTCCGTGTATTTCGTTATCTTATTCACACAATTTAAAAGGGTCACGCTTCAAACTTCGTAACTTTATTTTACTTGATTTAAGCTTTCCAAAAAAAATATGTAGTTGCATTCTGGTCTGCGACCCTGCTTCCTACAAGTTATTAAAAGTATGGTATATAAAAGTTAAAATGTTAATAGTTATTTATAAAAAAAAATATTTTAAAGGGTCTCAAACGAAGATGTTTCAGATATCCGAAATTTTTTGTGATAGACCTACAGATTCATAGGCAAAGTTTTTTTCTTGTTACAAGTTCTGAAACTTTGTAGAAAATATATCAGGTGTACAACTTTGCTTCCGCCGTTTTTTTTTTCCAAAATTAAAGTTTTTATTGCGAAAATGTGCTTACAGATGTATTATTCAAAGTATTGTCCGTCGCTAGCGACAACTTTCTCCCATCTTTCCGGCAATTTTCGGATCCCGGCTCGAAAAAAGGAGTCCTCTGTTGACGCTATCTATGAAGCAATCCATTTTTCCAACTCTTCGAAGGATTGAAAATGTTGATCTGCCAGGCCGTGTACCATCGAACGGAATAGGTGGAAGTCAGAAGGGGCGACATCTGGGGAATACGGCAGATTTGGCAAGACTACCCATTTCAGCGTTTCCAGGTACTTTTTGACCACTTTTGCGACGTGAGGCCGAGCATTGTCGTGTTGGAGGATGACTTTGTCATGTCGCTCTTTATATTGTTGCCGCTTTTCTTTTAGCGCGCGACTAAGGCGCATCAGTTGCGTTCGGTAGCGATATCCTGTGATGGTTTCACCCGGTTTTAAGAGCTCGTAGTAAATTGTTTTTCATCTTTTAAGGTTTTTTCTCTTCCACCATCATGTTTGTCTTCGACATCGAAATCACCATTTTTAAAACGTTGAAACCACTCCCGACACGTTCTTTTACTTAGAGCAGCATCACCGTAAGTTTCTGAAAGCATTCGATGCACTTCAGCTACATTTTTTTTCGAATTTTAACAGAAAAGTAAAACCTCCCGCAAATGGCGAGAATTGGGCACAAAAAGAGACACATATTCGAGCGTGAATAATACGAAAATAAGAACAACTCTGTATGAAATGTTCAAAACGACGAATGTAACAATGAGAGACTCTCTTTGTTTACTTTCTCTTTCGATTATTGCGAAATATTCCTGCTTTTTTCGGTAATTTCTTCAGTGCAGATTGAAAGATGATAGCCTCAGTTTTTATTATCGGTTAATAGTTGGAGAGAAGGATTGCTAAGAGTACCGTAACAATCGAAAGAGAAAGTAAACAAAGAGAATCTCTCATTGTTACATTCGTCGTTTTGAACATTTTATGCAGAACTGTCACTGAAACGGCGATGACAATTCGTTAGGCACTTCACACACTCACATTAAGGGCTGAGGACAGTACCGTAAATTTTCTTGGAAACGGTGCAGAATATTGAAAAACCCACCTGACAATGTCTTCGAAATTTAGTTGAGAATATTCTGTGAAATTTTCAGAATGATTAATTGAGTTTAGCGTTCGTGTTGTATTTTTTTCTGACTGAGGAACTGCTGAAAATTGGAACGAACCTCTACTTGTTCATCGAATATTTCGGATTTGAAGGCTTGTATCATAAATCTACCGTGAAAAAGTCTAGATAGTTTAGTTTAGATGCGATTAGTACATAAAAACATATATGTTATCGCGATAAAATAAAGTCTTGTATTTTTCTGTGAAACAAAGTCGGTTTCAATGCATCCGCCATTTTGTTCGCTTTGGTTTCCTGATAGCATTCTGAAAAAGGAGAGAGAAATAAAATTGGCTCGACAAGGCTGCCAAACACACAGACATTCAATCTTAGTGAAAGTTGAATATTTTTTCATTGTTCATTGGAATCCATGTAATGTCCAACCCATACGATAGATTAATGTGATAAAACTTCTCATCAAAAAAATAAAATGTATGGTGGCAACCCGGTACAGTTTGCTCATATACGAGAGAGTACAAGAGAAATACGATGCGCAAAGGGAATTGAGCGAGCGAAGTGGTCGATTTAAAACTCAACACGTGGCCCTCTGTCCTCAGACCTTAAAGGCATTATCATCTATGTATTTTGACCAGCCCCAGCCGGTACAGTTACCTATCGGAAAACGGCGGAAGCAAAGTTGTACACCTGATACTCATAAATGATTTTTTTAAATGTGAAATCTAAAGTGGTACCAAAATTGTAAGTGAGAATAAAAGAAATCGAAAATTTTTAAATTTTTTTTTCATATGAAATACATTTTGAAAAATTCTAAAAAAAAATCAGAGAGGTTTTTCATAATTCTTTAAATATTCCTGATTTTTGTTTAAATTTTTTTGCTAAAGAGGTTTTTGACAAATTTAAATAAAACGAAAATCAGAAGAACCACCCTAATTCCACCAATATGGCACTTGAAGGGTTAAAAGAGTATATCAATTTTTTTTTTGTTTGGGGGCCGTTTTTATATAAAAACCCGGCAACACCCTTTGATCAAAAAAATCAAACCACGTGGAGAAAATACTACAATAAACAAGTTTTTGATTGTCAAAGAATCTATGGCAGACAACTTCTGCACAACAGTTGCAGAAACAGTCAAATTTGTCTGTACAGTGATCAACTGTTTGTCTGTCGATTATGAACACACTGTGATTACACGGTTGCAGATAATTTGTACACTTTGACTGTATACAGACCGACAATCGCTATAAAATCGATTTTCACAGTGATTGCATAACCTTTATCTTTGAGAAAGGCCACGATGCACAAAATGAGCTACACCTAATCGGAAGACTGCTATTTGTAGTGCCACAGAGAAACAAAAAAAAAAAACTCGGGCATTGAATTATGTAGTAGTGCAACAGTTTTCTGCAAGATTCGAACATAAAATAGCCCGCAACTTAAATGCGCTTCATTCCGCAGTGTCGACCACATTTCAGAACACTGTGACATGCGACCAGTTTATGTCCCGAAACAGTCGAGTGAAACCATCGTACGGAATAAAAATATTTCCATAATCATAAATCTTTCTGCTCGTAAGTTAGAGTCGGCCGTCGGCTGGTGTTCTGGCTTCGTGGGACACTGAATTTCCGAAGCATTTCATATTCCAACAACCTATCCAACACATTTTGAAAGCCTGCTCGAGCGTCCTCCCCATCCCGAAGGAAATGGTTATACTTTACTATTTCTACTTTAGTATCTTTTTTTTAATGTACGTACTCGTCTCTTTTTCTCGTTCACAGGTGAAAAGCCAGCCGCAATGCAACATCCGAATAAAAGTCCCACGGCAGCATCCGGCGGTGCGAGCAGCGGAGGAAGCAGTGCTACGGCAGCAGTCAACCCACGACGACGAGGACGACTAACGAGCACTTCCAGCTGCTGGGTGGTCGCACTACTGCTGACCTGGACCTACTACTACTGGTCTTCACCGTGGATCCTGGTCCGTCCCGACGACAACAGTCACGTCTCTTCGGTATCTTCCTTGGCGAGTGCCCGCCCAGCGACGACGACTACGACGACGACGACGGTGCTCACTAGCTTTAGGGTGATATTTTGTATACTATTACTGATGGTTACCGTGAAGACTACATTCAGCAAAAGTATTAAATTGTTCGATGCGGTCTAAGCCCTCGTTGAGGTGGTGGGGAGGGTGTAAAGGGGGAGAGAAACATGGAATGATGACCGAGTTCTACTCGAGGGCCTATGCAGGTTAGAGCAGTTCGTTTCTAGAGACAAATAGTTATAAATATTTTGTACAGGTTTTCTAGTATTAACGTGTATAGAGTTAATCTTGCTCTTTTTAGGGAATGTTATGAATTATGAATGGGTTTCGGAAGAAATAAACCGAGCACGGAATCATAAGGTGGTGCGAGCACAACGGACGACATTTCAACGACAATGACGAAACGACAATTTATCGAAATCGAAACTTCTGAAGCTGGCTGAGTGTGAGAATGTGGTTTCTTCTAGCAACAAACCGGCAATCATTTATTATACCTAGTCAGTTCATCGTTGCCTGCTGCATTGATTTATGGCCGAACATGATTCGTTCGCACAACAACAAAAGCCCCCATCTGCCTAAATGATGAACGTCGTTGGAACGCCATAAAGCAAAATTCCCGTCGAAAGAACTCACCACATCACAAACACAGGAGCATAGTCGGGTACCAAAACCGGAATGATTGTAAAGTAAGCTGGCCGGATTTCCATCCAATGCAAGCAATAGTATTTCATTTTGGGACCGTTCAATTTCTACGTACACCTCGGACATTGACACTTGGTACGTTTTGGATGATGTAAACCCGAATCATGCAAGTTGATCACTATTGATGTCTGTTGCATGCCACTTTCCGGGTAATGAATCAAAACGAAATCACCAACGCAATTAGTGTACGATCCCTCCAGGTCTCCTCTCCTCCAGTTTTTTTTTGTGAGTTACAGTGCACGCTATGTGCAAAACACTCCACCACGCCCCCAACCGAGTCCGTTCCGTCCGACGGAGGCCAGTAGCGAGCAAATGCTCACGGAAGAATTTATGATGGATATTTTTCAGAATCGAATTTGCCAGCAATAAAATTGGTTGCCACCTTGAAGTGATTTACGTTCTGCGGAATTGGAAGATTTGTGTTGGATTTGCTTTGCGCCCGATGGTTGGTTGGTTCTGTGCGAGATTCCGGGCCCTACCAATGCAGTACCGGCTGAGCGCGGTTTGAACCAAGAGCGAACCAATAAACAGTGAAGTCGTTATTCCAATCTACGTTTGGCGATATTTTCTGTTTATTTGATATAATCGATTGTCTTTATGTTTGCGTCAGTGCAGTCAGTTCCTTACGGAACAACGGAATTCATGACGGTACCGGTTGATTTGCCATTATTCTACATTTTTTACTATTCACTGCAGTGTGATTCGTAATTCGAACGACGATTTACTTAATTCCTGGACGCAAAAAATCAACTTTATCTCGGGATCGTTTTGGAGAAATAAATCAACTGAATAATCAACGGTCTCACAGAAAGTTGTGTTTTTTCTGAAATTGATTAGATGAAACTTGGTACAGCTATTCGATTGTTGTTTTAACTAATACCACTGACGGAAATGTGATTTCCGTACAATGATTTCTGTACAACGCTGTACGCGTACAACGATGAGGTGACAGACATGTTTTGCGCACAGAAAGAATACACAGTGAAACGAAACAACTCAAAACTTTACTTAATTTCCCAGCTCCGATGATCGATAATATAGAAATCAATAATTTTTGCGGTTTGAAGTGTATTCCTAGTAACTGATTTATGACAAATATAATGAATGTTATGGTTTTAAGCTACATTTTTGACACGTTTGTTCTGGGATACATGATTTTTACCTTCACTATTTAAATGTAATTAGCATTAGGAAAAATTTGATGTCCACAATTTTGATGTTCTACCGTAAAACCAAATAAAAATAGAAAATGGAGGAAGTATGAAAGGCTTTCAGAGCTAATTTTCGGAACACTAGCACTATTTTTTTTATGAAACGAAGCTGATTTGTACCGAAAAGGGGATTAATCACCGAATTTTGTTTGTAAATCATGCCGACTTTTGCAAAATCCGCAAAAATTTCAAGTTGTTCAGTAATAATTCCTTTTTACCTTTTTTTATATATATAAAAAATAGGTATAGAATTCGCTCAAACTGTAGAAAAATTTTCCGAGGCCCGGAGGGCCGAATGTCATATACCAATCGATTCAGCTCGACGAACTGAGCAAATGTCTGTGTGTGTGTGTGTGTCTGTATGTGTGTTGTCAACTAAGAGGTCGAGATCTCAGAGATGGCTGGACCGATTTTGATCAAACTAGTCGCAAATGAAAGGTCTCCCCGTCACCCAGAACGCTATTATACGAAGTTTTAAGTCAAAATTTTCAGTTTTTTGACAGTATCTGTCACATTTGACCTTGAAAACAGAATATGTTTCCAGACTTAGATTTCGCTCGGTAATACCTATCCAACAAGCCATAGATTGTTAAAATCCGTCCATTTTTAACGGAGATATCGATATTTTTGTGTAAACCTTATTCCAGTAGAAGGAATTTTGAGCGCTGTATGAAAAAGCAATGCTTGGGAGCAACATGAAACACGATTTTTTATACTGTTACATATAATTGTTTCTAAGTACCAAAAAGACTGTGTACAGCATCCTTTTTTATGACAATTTGCCTCGGACCAATTTTAGCACGGTTCATTTTTGGCAACATAATCTTTCGAATATGGCATATGTAAACCAGATGATACCAGCATTATCGAGTTGGAAGTAATTCCATAATTATATTGACTTAAACTACTTACAGCAATAGATGTTGGAAGAACATAACTTCCATATACCACACGACTCAGTTCGTCGAGATCAACAAATGCGTGTGTGACAAATAATTTCACTCAATTTTCTCGGAGATGGCTAAACCGTTTTCTACAAACTCAGATTTATATGAAAAGTAGTATACTCCCAAACAAGGTTCCTGAATTACGTTTAGATCCGACTTCTGATTGCGGAACCACAGGATGATATGTGAAACGAAATTAAAATAATGCAATTAATTTTTCTCGTAGATGGCTGAACCGATCTAAGATTCAAATGAAATCTAAGAATCATCTATGATTCAAATGAGAGGTCTTAAAATCCTATAAAACCTCTTACTTTTTAGTCAGATCCGACGTCTGGTTTAGAAAATGCAGGGTGATTAGTATAAAAATGTCCATTTCACATAAATTAATCAGGTTTATCGGGTTTGCAGATTTGGATAGTCGATTACCAAATAAATTTATTTCAGTTTGAGCGGTATTCGTTTTTGGATTCCGAATGTACCCCCAAATTTTAATTCGCACTACAATTTCTCGAAGATGTCTACACACTCCTCAGGTGTATTTAACTGATTTCGGCTACACCGATTTTAGAATTCCGGTTCCAGTATCGAATCGATTCTCAAAGCTCAATCATTTTCTCAAAAAAGACCAAATCGAACTTCACAAACAAATATTACTGGACTTAAGGTCCCATACAAAATTGGTGAATTTTATCCGATTCTGGAATTACAGATGATGAGTTTATAAATTTCATGTAAATTGTTTGGCGTAATAATTTATGGCCATTCGAATCATTTTGGGCTATGCTAATTCCTGAATACCGGCTCTGGAAGTACCATAAATAATGACGAACATCTCTAAAGTGGAACTTACTTCGAAATCTCATGGAATGTTCAATCGATTGTCACATGCTAAGATTGAAATTCGATATGTTTTGCAGTTTCGGCATTACAGGGTAATGAGTGATTAAAATCTCAATTTGCCGTTTAAAACGACGATAATTAAAATAATGTCATGAGAACTAAAACACCTAAGAATATCCATGCAAAAACACATGCGTATTGATAAAAAAAAAGTATCATCTCACTGCTAGGTGAATTAATCACGTTTTTACCCGCATATTCACAATAAAAATAAGAGCGCATAAACTTTTAACATTGAGCCTCAAAATAGTAAATAAATCTAAGATATTCTTATTATGTAACCAATAAAAACGGCATGGCACACACATAAGAAGTGGATCGAAAATAATCTATCCACAAATTTTTCTTTCAAATTATGATAAAAAACGATATTTTATTCAAACTAAAAATTGATCCTCTATTGTACGACGTTAAACTTGAGCATAAAGAAAACCGGTTGAAATTTAAGTTACGAGTTTTCGAACTTTTGATCGAACGTTCTTCGTCAAGTTCCGGACATCGTGTTGCATCGCATTTCTTGGACGCTTGAGCCCAATTTTTTTGAACTTCTGCGTGTTCCCAACTGCCTTACCAGTCATCTTGAAGACCCTCTTCACGATTGCCCAATAGCGTTCGATGGGTCGAAGCTGAGGTCAATTTGGTGGATTGATATTTTTCTCAACGAAATTTATACCCTTTCCCGCAAGCCAATTGAGAGTGGTTTTGGCATAGTGAGCCGACGCTAAATCCGGCCAAAACAGTGGAGGTGTATTCTACTTCATATATAAAGGCAACAATCTCTTCTGGAGACACTGAGATCGATGGATTTCTGCATTTATAGTTCCGGTAGTTTAAAAAATGGTTGATTTCAAACCACAAGAACATGTTGCTTGCCATACCAGTACCTTTCGACCGCATTTCTCTACTTGGACCGATCTGTCCACGTCGCTCACATCCTCCCCAACGACGACAGTGAAGTATTGTGGACCTGAAAAGGATCACAGTCTCATCATCCGAAAAAAGGCATGCATCCGGACACTACAAAAGATGCGAACACAATTTCCGGGCCCTTGTTGCTGCTCGCTTCTTCTGTTCTGCACTTTGTTTCGAGATTTTCTGCTTCTTGTAGGTCTTCAGGTGATTTTGTCTCTTGATACCCTGGATCGTTTCGACACTCGTTTTGGCCAAATCACGTATTGACATTGATTTGTTCTTCATGATTAGAGACACCACTCTCTGGTCCAGTTTCGAGTTGGAAGAACCGGGCTATCTGCATTTTCCTGGTAGCTCATCCACAGAATAGTGTTCCCCAAACTTATTAACAATGGTTTTAACACTGGCATGATGAATTCCAAAGCGCTTCGCTGATTTTCGCATAGTAATACCCTTCTCACTTAGCCATGTGTCCAGAACCTTCATTTTCAACTCCTTTTCAATATGCGACATTTTGAAAACGCAGAATTTCAACCCAACAAACAAGTAAACAAACGAAAGCTGACAGCCAAACGCACAGCATGCTGTGATCTGAACATAAAAAACCTTTCTTAATCCTACTAGTGGTGTGATAATGCCTTTCTCTTCTTTCATAACAGTCTCATGAAAATATATTTCATACTTTTATTATATAATTTCAGATACTAATTTTGACACCAATTGGTTCAGATTGATTCAAGTAGTTCACAAAAGCATGCTTCAGTGTTTATGTCACACACTCAGCATCATTTTTCCAAACTAGTGCTTGACATTTGCGTTGCCTTTTTGTTTGAGAAGAGTGATTTCGATTTTGGAAATTTGATGTACTCCTCCCTATGGTGCTTTTTCAAGATCGAAAGTTTTCAAACCTTAACCGCCGGACAGCACCCCTCACGCATGCCCGATTTAGCTCAAATTTTGCATGAGGACATTTTTGGAGGTGCTTAAACTTTTGAGCGCTAGAGCTTTACGAAATTAGAGGTGCTCCCAAAATATTGCCTTCCTTGCATATATAAGAGCGGTAAAAATCAACGTGTTTTGTCGGTTACGTCACTTATACAATCATATCTCCGGAACCAAAAGTCACAGCCATTTGATCTTTGAACTTGATCAATGGCCCGACAGTAGCTTTCAAACGAGCCTAAGTTTGTTAAAATTGGTTCAGCCATCTCTGAGAAAATTGAGCGCGTTCAAATATCTTCGAAAAGTGCACACACACACACACACACACACACACACACACGCGCGCGCGCAGAGACATTTTCCGATCTAGTCGAACTGAGTCGAATGGTATATAATACTATGGGTCTCCGAGGCTCCGTTCAAAAGTCGGTTTTCCAGCAATTCTAATACCCTTCTATAGAGAAAGGCAAAACCATCACAAATAACTTTGTACATCACAAATGTATGTGGATAGCTTATTTTCGATACATATATTTTCTACAATTATTCCAAGCAAAGCATGGATCAAAAAATAACTCCAAACAAACTACACGGAAAGACCGAAATCAGCATTTTTGCGAAAAAATTAGTTGATTTTCTGATTTTAGTTAGTTATTTTTTGAGACAACTAAAAAAATCTTACTTTTGCTAGTTTAGATTTTTTAATTCTAATTCCCTTAATAATAATAAAATATTTGTTGAAATGGCTATTTGTTTTTAGTTGAATTCACCAATTAAACGTGCTGTCATTTCTTAGCTAAGGCACGCTTCATATCCATTCAACTAATTTTTTAGTTGAATTGGAGAAATAAAACGATGTTTTCAACCAACATAAATGGTTGAATTGGTTTCTGCCATTTGCAGCTATATGGCGCTTTGTCACCGAAAAAACGTTAACACCATAATGACTACTAGCCACTAGATGGCACACGACTACCGAAAAAAATTTCAGTCACGATTATCTTTTCTATATTGGCAGGTATAAATACGATGTTGTATTGGAGAAAAAGACTTAAGCGAAACATAAAATTCTTTTTGAAAATTTTTCTTCTCAATTGCTGTTTTCTTCACTCGACTTCGCGAAATTGAACTATCTCACTGAAAACTTTGAACACTCGGAAAACAAAAACCGAATACAAGTAGTACACCGGACAGCGTAGCCGAGAAGGTTGGAAGATACAAAAAACATCATTTGACATATACAATTAGAGTGCAATATTCGAAACTCACTCACACTTCACCCCGTAAAAACATTATCACGCACAATCGCTTTAAATGCGCACAAATTCTGAATAAATACACTTTCCACTAACAGTTTACGTCATTTTTACATACCGGCTTAGAAATTTATATATGGATATATCGTAACACATGCGTAAAACGTCTAAACAATTTGCAAGCAGTTTCAACAAGATGGTCCCTTTTAGCTTTTTAATGGATTGTTTTGCTTTGACACTTCTCATGAGTTTTTGACTAATAAACTTGTTAATAAAACCAATTTTATTTTTGTTTTCTTTGTTATGTCCTTCAGTAATGATGGTGATAGATAAATAGAAACAAATTTTCTGATTTTAATAACAAAATTTGTTGTCAATGAGAATTTCGTACTGGATTGAAATATTGCTGGTTTGTGTCCAGAATATTCGCCAACTAAACACATTCTCTAAAAATAAGAGTTTTTTTCAGCAAAGTAAATTCTCAATTTTAACTAATTTTATAGTTATTTTAGAAATTTTGTTGTTAAAATCAACTAATTCAAAACAGTAATACGAATTAGGCGCAGAGCTAATTTCGGTCGTTCCGTGTACGATTAGAAAACAAGTTTTAAGAGGGTTGCCATAATTCAATAACTAAAACTATAAAAAGTTCCATCGAGTTCCACTTAGATTTTTTCTTTAGTATTGAGCTTATCTTTACCTATTACTTTTGTAAAAATCAGCTGCATAAATTTGCATATTTCGCTTCGGTGCAAGGTTTTATCATAGGTAAAAAAAAGGTAAAATGTTGTATAACTTTGTCAGGAATGAACAAACCTATGCACTACCTTCAACAAAAATATGGGATTTTTGACTTTTCTACAATTATTCCAAACAAAGTTTGCATAACAAAATAACTCGAAACAAGTTATGAAAATAAAACTGATTTTAAGGGGGTTGCCATAAAAACGCTTTATATATCTGAAACGGTGCGAACTAGACGTTTGGTACATTTGACAAAATAAACTATTTTCAATAGTTCTACAACTTTGTTGAAAACAAAAATTTTCTATCTTTTCGGCACTAAAAGTCATGGTTATATTTTTTGTCAAAGTTGGCCATGAACAATTAGGGATAGAATCAAAATACGCGGTATATATTTGTAAATAATTTCTTCAAAGCAACTATATGCATTAAAAGAACGGTTTGGCAGCTACTGATTTATGTCCACGTTTTTATTGATTCGAACCACTGTGCGTCGCTTATGGCTGTATGGAAAGCGGTACTGTGTACGTTGACCTAGATTGTCGCAAATGCTATGCTATCATTTTTGTTGATATTCCGGTTATTTTAGAGACTTCCAGGAAAATGACTTATTGCTAAACCACAATCGAACGAGGCATTCAGATTCTATTGTTAAAAATCTCTTCGAAAATAAAATGGTTCATTGCCGATTGTGTCAATATCGAAGCGATTCGATTTGGTTTTACTCAAACTGTTCTGTTCCGTGTGAGCTAAAAAAAAACACCGGATAAACCCTATCGTCACCTCATTACCCATCAATCCAGCCATGCTCGAATCGAAAACACGGTTTTCACCCCTTCGCATTTTGCTATCAATCAAACTGCATGTTTTCCACTCAGACTCTGTGGCAGACCCCGAACAGGTATCAGTCGATAAATCAGTTGGACGCAAATGAAAATTTCCTCCTGCTGCTTCTGGGTCTGTCTGCTGTCTGCTACCCTCTTCTTCTTCTTCTTCTTCTTCAAATACACAATCCGGAGCACATCCGTTTAGGTACCGTTTAGTCGCCACTCGCTGGCACAGTGGGACTCTTCCAGTTTTTGTTTGTAGGACTTTTGCAGGGGCTATCGCTCAATCCAGTATTGATTAAACAAATAGCGGTCCGACGAAGTAGGTACCTACCTACTCTGCAGGAAAAGGAGAACTGGAATCGCCCACGCTCGAACGCTCGGTTGGTTTGCCAACCAAGACCAAGTATTGGTGGAACGTTTCGCCATATCTCTACTTGTTCAAAGTTTTTGCCCGATGAGCCTGACAAGACAAAAAAAATGTAAAACCGACCTCCTCATCCTTTGAACAAGAACAAAAAGTGACTGGCCGGAGGCCACTAGTCAAGCGAGTCTTCGGAGCCGACTCGGATGTCTCCGGGGAAGAAAAATCATGAATAAAACACATTCATCTTTTTTGTCATTTTGCATAACTGATGAGCCCACCACCAAAACGTTGGCCAGTAAATAGAGCAGGAAGCCCGGGCAGAGATAGTGAGAAAAAAAGAGAGAGAGAGAGAGTTTTAGATGAAATTTTCACCTGAAAGCAAACAAGTTATCGGATCGGGTGAGATAAAAGTGGCTTTGCTTGCTGCAATCTAAACTCGAGCGAAGGAGTTGGTTGTTTTCATAGATGTTTTTCGTGTTTGTTTTTCTGCTATCACCCTCATAATTTGCAAGATTGATGAGACTTACATTTACACGATTTAGATTGTAAGTGCAGCGTCGGAGGAGGAAGTCTCGAACCGGAATTGCTATCATCATAGTTTAACCAGCATCATTTCGCTTGTACAACCTCGACAAACAACAAGCTCAGCAAAGTACCGAAAGAACAATACACTTCTTAAGGCACAATTTCGAGTCGGCGGAGAACGGAAATAATTACGTTCTTGTCTTCCTAATTTATCTCTGCGACATTTCCGTCAGTGTGCACACGTTACACGCGACATGTGACACAAACTTTTGTCTTGGGTGCTGCCTAGTAACAGCAGCGGCCTCGTCTCGTCCTTTCATCTTTGCCAGCTTTGGAAGCGCAAGAGAAAAAGTTTTCCCGGCCCAGCCCAGCCCAGGCCAGCCAAGTTTTTTTTTTGTATGGCAGTTTCATATCGTCATCATCGTCATCATCGTCGTGGTGCAGCAGAGTAGTGAAAATCCTTCCCGTGTCACCTCAGAGCCAGCGGAGCGAATGTTTATGCATGCAACGGCACACATTCATGTCGTCGTCGGTGTGTTTGCCTTTGCAGGTTGGCTTTGTTTCACGCTCGAGAAAATGATTGCATTCGCCGCCGAACAGAAGAACTCTGAACAGAAAACACAGGAACGAACGCTGCTACAGGACGAAGGTATGCGCTGCGCGCTGTGTTTGCCGTTGTCCCGATTGTCTGTCCGGGTGCAACGCGGGAAAATATGCTGGATTATTATCAAGTGTATGTATACAAACTCAGAGAAGCGGAAAGGCTTTGTTGATTCGTAAGTGTGCAAATGCTTCTGCTAGACAACAGCAATAACAACAAGTGTAATACAGCGGGCGAATAAATGAAACACTGAGTTTCAAGATGACAATTTTCCTCGGATTTACTCTGAAATTGGTTGGATTCGGTGTGCTATTTTTCGTAGCCAGCCTCTCGAATTAACCCATCGTGTTTAAGGGGCTGTGTGATGAGAAGGTTTATGGCTGTGGAACAACTTCGTTAAATGTTTTGTCTGAGCTCTCAATTAGAATTTGAATTTTAGAGGCATTATTTTGTGTCACGCTTGAAGCGGTAGAAAAGTTCACCAACTCCTGCTACATATCATATATGCCATCATCACATGCTCATGTAGGAAAATGTTTGTAAAACTGTTTTTTGCTGAACAGATTCTACGTTACGCAATGTTGCATGCATCGAATTTGAGAACAACCTGGGGAGCAGCCCGAAGGAAAATATGTACTCTGCTTTGATAAATCCGATATCCGAGTTGTTGAAAGTCATTTCAGTCGAGTAGCTCCCATGTACGATGACCAAAAGACTAATTAGCATTAGCCCGTATTATAAGTTTTCGCTGTTGTGATTCTCATAATCACGAGTGAAAGAGAGAGATAGAGGGAGAGATATGCTTGCGAAGCCATCATCCTAATTCAATAATAATCAACCGCATATTCACATTCACAATTGTCACTCGATCGCATGGAAGCGGGCCATTTCGCCGAAAGTCGTTTTTCCGAAAGGGTCGTTTCACCGAAACGGACATTTCACCGAAAGGAACATTTCGGTGAAATGACCCTTTCGGAGAAAGGTCATTTCGCCGAAACGGACATTTGGCCGAAAGGAACATTTCGCCGAAAGGGTAATTTCGAATATATCGTATTATTCTTTTTTTGTGCTATTATGCCTCATGTACAACTGATGTGGCGCAGCGACATAACCGAAGCCAAGATGGTTCGACGGGATTAAGCCGCCGAGGTGACGCCGGCTGAGTTGACCGCCGACCCGCCGTCGGAAGCGGCGGCCTCTTGCATACAAACCTGTAACCGCCTCGTTTGCCCGGTCTACTTAAAGGAAAATACCACATACATTTGCTTGGAAGATACACCTATGCAATTGTTTTGATGCTTAGAGGCTAATAGTCAACAAGTTTCCTTGAGAACTCCGTTCTGAGGTTCATAAATCAATCTTTATTCAACAGTACAATTGTAGGTCAACAAAACGGGCGTTAACGTATTATCATTCATTTTTGTTTATTTTAATTGAATGAAAATTATAATTTTAAGACAATTTCAATAATCGGCGAAATGGCTTTTGGCGAAATGACATTCGGCGAAGTGGCCCATTCGGGGAAATGACTTTCGTTCAAACGGCTTTCGGCGAAATGACCCTGATCCCTCAAATACTAAGGTCACAGCTAAATTTTCGGACGTCGTGGGAAGAAGTTGCCTGCAACCAGCTGGATAAAATTCTAGAACTGAATTCAGCACTTGGACCCTGAATTTTGAACTATATTTCAGTTCCGGAATTTAGTTCCATACTGAATCCTAAAGTCTGTCCCAGAACTTTGATTTCGCTGTAAATAATTCACAAGTGTTAGATATTCAAATTTTATTCGATATACTGATAATATTAGACTACAACCACAGAATATTCTTCTCAACATTTGCTACTTAGCCATTGTAGACTAGTTGGTGCACCTTCTTGCAAACGTTCCTTCGACTTCTTGGCGACAAGTTTTGACACTTTTTCCAATCTTTTTCGAACTGTTGAATGGTTTCGGTTGCCGAGACATGTTTCCTAAGATGTTCCATCGTTAATGCCCAAAATTCCTCAATTGGTCGAAGTTGTGGGCAATTTGGTAGATCCATGTCTTTTGGGTCGAAATTGACATTTTTGGTAGTATACCATTCTACCGTTGATTTCGAGTAGTGGCAAGAAGCAAGATCTGGCCAGAAGACAACAGGATCCATGTGGTTTCGAATCATGGGTAGAAGTCATTTTTGTAAACATTCCTTGATGTATATTTCGCTGTTCATTGAAGCAGTGGTGATGAAGGGTATCGAAATCTTACCGCAGCTACAAATTGCTTGCCAGACCATCAGGAATCAGGAATCAGAACAAATTGGCTCAAATGGCACGTTCCCCTTGATATTTGGAGATTTGTGCCTTGCCATCAATTTGTTTTTAGCATCATTTTCCCGATATATAAGAGGGAAGGATTGAAAGGAAATGGTAAGGGTTGGACTAGGAGGATGGGAAAAATTGACGACACAAAAACACATAAAAGCAGAAGTAAATTCTGCACCCCTAAGGGATGCCGAACAATCTGCTGAGGATCACATTTAGTGGAAGCAGAAGTAAATTCTGAACCTCTACGAGGTCCCGAACAGTCCGCTGTTAATAAAACCTCCAACCCCCGAGAGGATTTGAAGATCTTACAAAAGCGACACCATTCTGCACTCCCGGAAGAATGCAGAACGATTCGCAGTTTGTACGAGCAGAAGTAAATTCGGCACCCCCTAAAAGATGCCAAACAATCTGCTAAACCCTATTTAAGGTAAATACAGAAGGGATTCATTCACTCCAGGAAGAACGATGAACCCTTCTGACTATAGCTCCTTACCACATTGGGTAAGAAACGAGAGAATATCCTTCAATTTTAGCTCCGCATACACAGACTCAACCATGTATGGAGAACCAAAAACCCGGATACGTAGCTGCGTCAATGCGGGACAGTTACATATCAGATGATATGAAGTACCATAATCGCATTCACACAAATCACACGAATAATACTCAGCACGTTGAATAGTAGCCATGTGATAATTGAGTTTGCAATGTCCAGTCAGAGCTCTGACCAGAATACTGCAATGATGCTTGGAGAAATGCAGTAGACACTTTGACATTTTCAGATTTCAATCTGGTAGAAATGCTTTTGTCTGAGCGCAAGTTTGCAAGCTGCGCCAGTAGCTGGCATGTTTGGATACAGCCCAAGAACGAATCTTGTGCTTTATCCAACTAGTTGAAAGTGGTAAAGCTGGTTCAGGACCAATGAAATCATTCGTTGCACCAGCTCTAGCCAACTCATCAGCCCATTCATTTCCAGTAATACCAGAATGGCCGGGTACCCATAAGAAGTAAACAGCATTTGAAATGCTGAGGTCTTCAATTTGAGTTCGACATGCGATCACTAGATTCGACCGTGAGTCATTCGAACTGAGTGCTTTTAAGGCTGCCTGACTGTCGGAACAAAAATAAATTCGCTTACCACAGATCCTCTGCTGAAGTGCCGATTGTACTCCACACAGAATCGCGTAGATTTCTGCTTGAAACACAGTACAGTATCTACCAAGTGAATGAGACTGCTCCAGCCTCATTTCACGACAGTAGACACCAGCACCAGCACGACCATTCAACAGAGAACCGTCCGTATAACAAACTATGTGTTCATCAAGTTGTCGTTCCAGACAACCAGACAACCATTCCTCACGAAAAGGATAGCTCACATTGAATGTTTTGAAAGGAAAACTGCATGTGAGAGTTAGGTCACTAGGAGCGAGTAAATACTCATCCCACGTAACCATTTGAGACCACAAGCGAGTGTGGCTGGTAGCATAATCTAATGGGTTACTGTTCCAAAGCCCTGTAACCTTAAGACGATATGCACAAGATAATGCTTCTTGTTTTAGGAACACATGTAGTGGTTTAATGCACAGTAGCGCCTCTAGAGCAGCAGTAGGAGTTGTCGTGAATGCTCCTGTCATCGCCATTAGGACCATCCTTTGGAGATGATTTAGCTTTGACTGAACTGTCGCGACTTCTCCTTTCTGCCACCATACAAGACATCCATATGCTAAAATTGGTCTAACAATAGTTGTGTAGATCCAATGAATATATCTGGGTTTGAGTCCCCATGATTTTCCAAAAGCTCGTCTACATTGGCCGAAAGCCAATTCTTACCAAATTTTTCGATTTCAATCTATGTCTCGGACTGGTTTAACACTTACCCTTCTCGCACCGTATAATATTGTGGTCCCGGCAAGGATTTGTAATCGAGTTTCGTCGTCCATGATCATGCAGTTCAAATTTCCAGCAATCGTATTGTACAGCTTTCGAACCCTCGGCCTGATCGATACTTCTTGTTTCGGACTACGTTTTGGTTGTTTCTCTGCTTCTTATAGGTTCAAAGATTCAAACGTTCTTTAGCACGAAGAACATTTTGTGCCCACTCTTTTGGCCACATCCCGAACTAAAACCTCCTTCTTTTGCTCGAACGCCTTCAGTATACGTTTATCCGACTGAGGATAACTGATTTCCGACCCGTTTTCGGTTTATCCTCAAAGGTGTTCTCCTAACCGAACTTCCTGACTGCATTTCGCACGGCTTTTTCACTTACTCCTTCCATTTTTGCTATCTTTCTCAGTGACAGTCCGCGTTCTGTGAACCATTTGTACACAATTCTTCGACGTTGTTCTGCTGAAAGTCCACGCATTTCGAAACAAACTAGTGAAAACGAATAAACAACTGCACAAGTGGTTAGAGAAGAGTGTGAACAACAGGACGCATCCATGAAAATTGACAGATTCTGAACCATTGCGAAATGGCAGCGGTTTTTGGTTGCGTCCATACTTTCTGGGACTGTCGTTCATTCCTGACTCTGGACTAAATTTTGGAACTGATTTAGTTCCCTAATTTTTGATCGGGATTCGAAACCAGAATTTTTGATTTAGGACTTAAACTTCAGAATTCGGTTTTAATTCTGGAACTAAATGCTAGATCTGAACTCCGAACCGGAATTTTAGAATTGATTTCTGAACCAGAAATTTCTTTCTGAATTCAGTTTCAGAACCTGCATGCTGGAACTAAATTCGGGCCATGGATTGATTGCGTTTTCGAACGCAATTCGGATTCTGAAAATGAGTCCAGTTTGATAATTCTAGAACCAAATTTATGATCAGATTTCTTGGTCTGGATTCTGAGCCTGAATTGTACAACTCGAATTCCAGTTCGAGTTTAGTTCTTGAATCCCGTTCCAGAATTCGAAAATTAAATCCAATGATGGTAAAAAGACTCGACTGTTGTAAACATTGGGTAATTTCCGCTAATCGGTTCTATTTAGGTTACTACCAAAAAAATCTCTTTTTAATACATCTAGTGGTGTATATTGCATTTCTCTAGTCATTCAAACTGTCTCATTATAACACAATTTTTTGGTTAGGATAATTTCAGACACAAATTTGGGCTGAATTTGAACACAAATTGATTAATTAATTCATTCATTCCGATTAGTTTAGAAAAGCGTAACTCAATGCTTACATCGCATATTCGACAACATTTCTGAAACCGAAAGCTTGTTAAATAGAATCTCCGAACTAGTTAAATTTAGTCAATTAGTATGTAATTTTTGTATTATTCAATGGTATAATAGAATATGTTTGTCGTTAATAATTCGTACTTCAGTATAGATTCATCGTTACCATTCTGAAAGCGAAGCAATGAAAGTTGAAAAATTCACGCAATATAATAATACAAACGATTATTTGTACTTGGAAGTATAAAAGAAGCATGCCAGTTTTATTCGTATTTAACACATGGATCAATAAGTCCCGAGACTAAAGCAGAGATGGCACTCGTAGTAAACCAGTAACCACGTCTTTCCAGAGTACTAACCTTTGCTTGAAACGGGTCAAAATTTTAAGTCGATCCGATCAGAAACAGCTGAGTTATCGAGGTTGGAGTAAAGTCGTTTTGTAGTTTGGTTAAAAAATGGAAAAAAAACCGAATTTCGTGTTTTGATAAAACATTGTTTTTTAATTGGTAAAAACACCGTGCAAGCGAAACAATGGATTGAAAAATGTTATCCGGACTCTTGTTCATCAAAAGCAACGATTTGTCGGTGGTTCGCCGAGTTTAAACGTGGTCGTACCGACACAAATGACGCGGAACGCTCGGGTAGACCTGTGGAAGCCGTTACACCGGAAAATGTGAGTGAAGTGACAAAAATTATAATGAAAGATCGTAAAGTGAAGCTCCGTGAGATTGCTGAGATGACACAGATATCATATGGAAGTGTATTTACTATCCTTCATGAAAAATTGAGCATGAAAAAGATTTTTTCCAAGTGGGTGCCGCGATTGCTTTCGATGGAACAAAATGCACCCTGCCACAAGTCGATGAAAACAAAGGCGAAATTGAACGAATTGGGCTTTGATCTGATTCCCCACCCCCCATACTCGCCAGATTTAGCCCCCAGTGACTACTGGCTCTTTGCTGATCTTAAAAAAAATGCTCCAGGGAAAAAGATTTGGCTCAATTTGGATGGATTTTTGAAGCGAAAGATAAATTTTTTTATAAATATGATAATGAAAAATTGGAAAAACGTTGGAACCATTGTATCACCCTAAATGGTTATGTTGATGAATAAAAAAAATTTTGCAAAAAAAATGTTGTTTCCATTGTTAGTCTCGGGACTTATTGATCCATGTGTTAAAAGCAATATTGGTAGTATTTTAAATTTATAAACTTAAAGGTGAAGTTGAAATAAATGATAAGATGTTAACTTAAAAAGATAAGTATTTCAACTTACGCTTTTGTTTGTTAAAATCATTCATTTTGTTTTGTTTTTAAGAGTAAAATGATTTCTTTCTAAATAATTTGAAGGCTTGTTTTTGGTACATTTTTGATTCGGTGCCCTTTCAGTCCAACAGTCAAGACAGAGATAAGCTGCATCAAATATGTGTTGTGAAGAAAACGTATGCAGTTTCTAATAATATTATTTATCAATACTTACGCTTGGATTGTTGAAAAACCCCAAGAAAAAGAAATAAAGGTAAATCAGAATTGAATCAACATAGATATTGCTAATTTTGTTCATACGCAATAAATAGATGATTTATTTCAACAATAAGATCAGCTGGAACAATAGTTTTTTTTTTTTGTTTGGAAAGACCGTAATTTTTATTCACATTAAAAAGAGATCATTGTTGATGTTGAAGATAGAAAATGGTTTGAAACAATCATTTTCTAGCTTGAAACTAACAAATCTACTAAGTGATTTGTTATTTTCTCATTTCTCTGCGTGTTCAACCTTACAATTGAATAATATGAAACAAAGAATAGTGTCAAAATTTACCAAACAATATTACAGTGGTATTTTTGTAGATTTACATAATCAGTAGATGTAAGCTTTGCGCAATCCTTTGGAAATGTCTCAATGGTTCTAAAAAGAACCTTTATGCGGAATTTACAATGTTTACAACTGTTGAATACTTTTTGCCATCATTTATTTAACGATTTATTTTTAGTTGGTTTGACGTAAAGCCGCCATAACTAAGTTCAGTTTTGCAATGACTGAGCGGAAACATATATTGGAAAAGCCAAATGAATGAAAAACTAACAGAAAAGATGATTTTTTGGAAAAAAGATACGCTCAGAGACAGGACTTTTTTTAGAGTGACTAAAACAAGATTCAGAGTGGCGAAATGGTAGCGCGTATGCACGGAATGCATAAGAACGCAGGTTCGAGTCCTGTCTCCGAGCGTATCTTTTTCCAATAAATCATCTTTTCTGTTAGTTTTTCATTCATTTGGCTTCTCCAATATATGTTTTCGCTCAGTCATTGCAAAGCTGATCATTTATTTATTTAAACAAAATTCTGGACCAGGTCTGAATGCTGGAACTAAATTCAAAATCTGGTTCTGACTCAGAACTCAGTGGCAAAATTCGGAGTCCAGATCCTGAATTGAATTCTACAATTTTGAAACTAAACTAATTCTCAGAATCCAGAAGTTTTTGAACTGAACCCTGAACTTGAATTGAAAAAGATTGGAAATCCAATTCCAGAATCCAAGTTCCGAGTTTTGCTCCAGTTTGTTGGTTCTAAATTCTAATTTGGAAGTAAATTCTGAAACTGAACGAAGGAATTAAATTCTGAAATTGAGTTCAGGAAATTTAGGAATTAGTTCCAAAATTCAGGTTCGGAGTTTAGATTTAAAACTCATATCCTGAATTTTGTTAATGAAAACCTAAATCAGAATTCTGAATTCGAAACTGAAACTGAAATATGACTCCGTCTTAAACGAAATTCTGAACCTGAAATTAAGGTTTAATTTCAACTGTTAAGCGAAGATGATGGTGATGGAAAGCGATAAAAATATAATTAGAATTTTTTAAAAGTTTGTATATATCGACTGATTTGGAGTTTTATCGGCTAAAATGCGGCTTTGTCAGTCAAATGGAAATAGGCAAACGATTTGTGGTCTTTTTCAAGGGGCCATCAAAAACGGCCAAAACGTCGGGTAGTTTTGCCTTTCTCTATAGGAAGGTATTACATAGAATTGCTGGAAAAACCGACTTTCGAACGGAGCCTCGGAGACCCATAGTGTTATATACCATTCGACTCAGTTCGACGAGATCGTCTGTGTGTGTGTGTATGTGTGTGCACTTTTCGAAGATATTGTTACCGATCAATTTTCTCAGAGATGGCTGAACCGATTTTAACAAACTTAGGCTCATTTGAAAGCTACTATCGGACCATTGATCAAGATCAAAATCAATCAAATGGCTGTGACTTTTGGTTCCAGAGATATAATTGTATAAGTGACGTAACCGACAAATCTCGTTGATTTTTACCGCTCTTATATATATAAGGGTGTCAAAATTTTGGAATTACCTCTATTTTCGTAAAGCTCTAATGCTCAAAAGTTTAAGCACCTCGAAAAAAGCCCTCATGCAAAATTTGAGGTCAATCGGACATGCGTAAGGGGTGTTGCTCGGCGGTTAAAGTTTGACAATTTTCGATCTTGAAAAAGCACCATAGGGGGGTACATAAAATTTCCAAAATCGAACATTTCTTTTGATGCCAAAAATCTCAAAACTGCATGAAACGTCGAGATTTAGTGTCATCTCCAAAAAAAATTAATTTTGAAAAAAATCAACTTTATGGGACTTGAATTTTGATATTTTCTCTAAGTCCCAAAAAGTCGATTTTTTTTTGTTTCAATTATAGAGGCTTTAACATCTTAGGTCATTCGCCTCTTCGGACCAGAAAATCGTTCTGACCCTATGTGCGGGGTTGGGAATCGAACCCAGGCGGGCTGCGTGAAAGGCATCGACCATCCCATCACGCTATACCCGTCCCCTAAGAAAAAAAAGAAAAGTCGATTTAAAAAAAAAGTTTTTTTCGAGATGACACTAAATCTCGACGTTTCATGCAATTCTAAGCCTTTTGGCATCAAAATTCTTTTTTCGATTCGGAAATTTACCCCCCCCCCCCCCCCCCCCCCCTTTGGTGAATTTTCAAGATCTATGAAAATTTCACTAAGTGGACTAAGAAGGGTTGTTTTAGATTAGCATCACTCTTCTCATATAAATAGGCAACGTAAATGCCAAGCGCTTGATTGGAAAAACGATACCGAGTATGCGACATAAACACTGAAGTATGCTTTTGTGAACCACTCGAATCAATCTGAATCAATTGGTGTCAAAATTAGTATCCAAAATTATTTAATAAAAGTATGGAATATATTTTCATGAGACTGTTATGAAAGAAGAGAAAGGTATTATCACACCACTAGGTGGATTAAGAAGGGTTTTTTATGTTCAGACCACAGCATGCTGTGCGTTTGGCTGTCAGCTTTCGATTGTTTATTTGTTTGTGCGGTTGAAATTCTGCGTTTTCAAAATGTCGTTTCCAAAATGTCGAGTCAGAAATTATTTCATAAAATGATAAAAAATTCATGAGACTGCTTCGAAGAAAGAGAATAGCATTATCACACCACTGGGTGGGTTAAGAAGGGTTTTTAAACAAATCGTTTACCTATTTCCATTTGCCTGAGAAAGCCGCATTTTTTCCGATAAATTTTCTAAAATGTTTGCTATGAACGAGCATTAAGGTGAAATTCAGTACCAAAATTTCGTTCGTTAGTAAAAAAACCAGATGTTAGCTATAGATGGCTATAAACCATGAGTATTCCTAATTGACCTGTATAAGGGAGACATATTTGTGCATGTTTTTAATAACGGTCAATTTAGTCATTAAATTTATAATTAGAATGCTCTTGTAACGGATTTTCTCGTTTAAAACCAAATTATTAAATCTATGTTGTAGAGCAAATCCTTTGACATAAACTGTGTACTGCTCAGTCTGTTCATAAGCGAGAGATGATATTTCAAGTTATCGATTGAAGACCCATACATGTTCTCGTAATACGAGTAGTAAAAAAAGCAATACAGTACTCTTCATAACAATACACTACAACTTTATGAGTAGACAAATTCGATCAGTTATAATGAATCTCATAAAATGTTGTTTTCTTTTTTTTTTTAATATTCTTATGAATTTAGAGTTTTTCAATTCCAACAGCCAAAACCTAGAAGATTCAAACAAATTTTGTTTGATTTTATCCTCTTATTTTTAACTTTTGATTTATAAATTACTACATGTTTCAGATTCAACAATTTACCAAATATGATTTGACACTTCCCTAAAAGTACCCCTGGAAATAAAATTTTGGTTTCGTTGAGGATGTGTCATAGATGTTGATGGCTGTACTAGGGTTGGTTGAGATTGGTGTGAAGAAAGGAATGTGTAAACTGCTTTTTGACAATATTGACATGTGGCCATCTGGTTGTCATAGGTAACAAGTGATTTGCACGGGACCCTTGTATCTTGACCGAATTTCACATAAGAAGAAATAGCCCTCTTCAAGCGCATGCATAACAAACATACGCCATTTAGAAAAATGGGGGAAAAGTTCTTCCACAGTTTTGTTTAGGAATTAAGGAATTTATTGATCACGACCATGACTAGCTAAATCAAATCCATTGCAAAAGTAAATCCGAATTACCACTCAGCCAGCAATGAACGGAAATCTCAATCGAAGAAACAATTCAATTCACAATCCCTCTTGTCATTCTCAGACTCTGGTTGAAGACGGCAGGACGACACTCCGACGCTGACGCCAAACATTGACTTTATTTCTCCG
Organism: Malaya genurostris; assembly: GCF_030247185.1. Lineage (NCBI taxonomy): Eukaryota > Metazoa > Arthropoda > Insecta > Diptera > Culicidae > Malaya > Malaya genurostris. Next base: position 284,399,094 of record NC_080572.1, read on the forward strand.
ACGGCAACATCCGGAGCCAATCTCGGCATAATCGCTCGAGTCCAGGCTCGTTGTGACAAACCAGCCAGGAACGCAATAAAATTGCAATCAAAGTTGTGTCATCAAAACTAGCGGGAAGGAAAAAGTTCCGTTCGGTTGCTTCTGCGTGTAGCAAAAAAAAAAAAAAGTTCCACCAATAATGGATAAGTATAAAAAAGCGAAGGCAAAATATGAGTTAAATCAAATTAGCAAAGTCGAGCAGCGAAACCCGAACATTAACCGAGAAACGGAAAGAATCACAAATGAAATGGAACGGAAACAATTACAATAAAGCACGGGGGTGAATAAGACGATTACCAATTTGTCCGTTAGAAAGATAATTATTTCTTTCAAATTACTTCCATCTTTTTTTCATCAAGTTTTTTTTTTCAACCTAACAGGTGCGCTGCTGCCCGGTAAGCGAGTTGGCAAATAGAAATCATTAAGAAGGCAGAGCAAAACGACGCGTAATAAAAAGTTATGAGAATTTTACGGTTGGAAGAGAACGGAACGTGCGAGAAATCAACGAAGTTTCCTTTTTTTTCGCGCTAATTCCTTACTTTGAAACTCGAATTCGCGAATACGGCGGGGAAAGGTGTGAATGTGCTAGGAAATTGGAAAAATGAATTATAATTGTGATTAAGATTTTAAATGACTTCAGTCAGTGGTTACTAGTTAAGCACGTGTAGTTAAGGCGAAAAACGTAATGAAAATACTCTACTAAAACGGGGGAAAATTGTAGCTGCCCTCCGGGGCAGCCTCCTGAGTGTCGGAAAAAAAGCACGGTGTGCAATTTAAGCGACGAGATCAATGTTCAGAAAACAAACTGTCAATGTAAGATAACAAAAAAATACTTATTTAAAAGTAATTAGCAATTATACAAAAAAAAAACGGAACGGGCAGTCATGAACAGATACTTAAAGCAAAAAGATAATAAACATAATTGATTATGAGAATTTTAATCAAAATATTTTGGCACTTTCTGAAACCGACCGAAATCCTTACCGCACTTCCGAGCTGCACTCACGGGTGAGGTCCCGGTGGTGGTTCATGGCGTGCACCACACACTCCAGCAGTGATTCATGGTTTTTGCAGACTATGATATTATTTACACCCAGTTTCAAATTAATCTTGAATATATGAGTAAACTTTGCAGTTCCAGGTAAAAATATTGCTTGTGATCTCAATTTCACGTGTCGGGGTTTTGTGCAGGTAAGTTAGCACCCGGCAAAGTTTATGAGTTCAGCAAAAACACACACACAAAAAAATACATGCTCTCACCTGGCGATGGGAAAAAAATAACATCAGAAAAAAACAACAACCTGAGCTCACTATCCGTGTGTTTTACATCGCCCAAACCATTGCCGGCTGCCGGAGCTATGAAAACAACACCGTTTTTTTTTTATTTATGGGCAAAGTTTTCCATTTCGGTCTTCTCGACAGTGCCAAAAATCTTGTGGAGTGGTCCGAACGAACTAGGCTTTGGCGGAACAGGCCAGTAATCACATCGAAACACGCATACATATTTGTTTTATATGTTTGATAATTCTACTACCGCACCCGGCGTTTCCACAATCCGCAGCAGTGCGTTGTCAATTTCGCCGACGATTTATTTTCTCCAAACTCCTAGCAGAAGTCACTTTCGTGCGTCGGTGGACCGAACCGAGACGTGATGAGTCCGGGGGTCGTCGGAAATGGGTTTCCCGGGTACATATTTTCAGCTCGGGTACCAAACGACCTTCATTTTTAAGCCATAAATTTGAATTATTCGTTCTTTGCAGTAGGACGTTTTACTTTGAACCTTTTTCCCCCTGTTTCCATCCCCGGTTGCGAACAAGAAAGAATACGGATTTCATTGCTACCCCGGTGGGACCTTCAGCAACGACAATGATGATTGGTGGCAATTTGTAAATTTAAACCATCGTGCCAAATGATTCAGTTCGCTTGGGGACAGTGCGCTGGTGGGAGAAAGGATGAACAGTAATTCGTAAGGAAAAGGGTAAACCCAGTTGTAGGCTATAAATCTGTGGGTGGATGAAGCAGGGATTTTTGTTTGTTTGCCGTTAGAAGCTTGATTAGATATATCGAAAATTTCCAACGATAATAAAGCCATTAAATCAGGTTCAACATGTGAAAATTGATCTAATGAATAATACTATTTATAAGAGGTGATTCTTCAGAAAAACAAATGATTTAAATAACTCTAACTTGACCTGGAGTGAAATTCTTGACAACGACTATGTTAATCTTGCGACTCAAACCTTTTCTAACGTTATGACGAATGCAATCGATCAATACGTTCCTAAGCGAATTATCCAGCCCTCCAAACAGGCTCCGTGGCAAACCGCAGAGCTAATACGTTTGAAAAGTTCAAAAAGGACCGCATTGAAGAAATACTCGAAGAATGGCAGCTTAGTGTTTCGACAAAATTACATGCAAATAAACAAAGTATATAAAAAGACAGCCAAGCGTTGCTACTCGAGCTATTCAATGTGCAGAGGAGGCTAAAGTCCGACCCAAAATCATATTGGAAACATGTTAACGAGCTAAGAAAGGAATCGGACCTACCCTCGACCATGTTTTACGAACAACAAACTGGATCCTGCACGCAAGAGATAAGCGATATGTTTAGGGAAAAAAATTCCAGCGTTTGTTCTAGAGAGACCTTAACCAAATCTCTCAGGCGGCTCTTAATGTTCCCATATCGAGCCAGTCTTTGAATTTAATCAATATCGACATCGACGCTGTACTAACGGCAATCGTAAAACTTAAACCTTCACACTCGCCTGGACCCGACGGTATTCCGGTAGTTGTCTTGAAAAGATGTTCAAGTGCAATAGTAACTCCCTTATGCCAACTGTTTCAACTATCACTCACGACCGCAGTCTTTCCCGTTATGTGGAAATCTTCCTACATGTTTCCAGTTCACAAAAAAGGAGACAAAAAGAACATTGACAATTATCGTGAAATTACTGCCCTAAGCGCCATACCTAAATTGTTCGAATTAGTAGTTCTTAGGCCAATAATTTTCGACCACTGTAAACAATACATCGCGGAAACTCAACACGGATTCATGCCGAAACGCTCCACTGCTACTAATCTCTTATCTTTTACGACGTACATAATGGATGCTATGTCTAATGGCTTCCAAACGGATGCTATTTACACGGATCTCTTCGCAGCTTTTGATAAAATCAATCACGATCGCCAAACTGGATAGGCTGTGTTTCGGTTCCAGTATTCTTCGATGGATGCAATCGTATCTCTGCAATCGACGGCTTGCGGTTAAAATCAATGACAGTCTATCGCAGGAGTTCTTTGCTTTTTCCGGAATACCTCAAGGAAGCCATCTCGGTCCACTGATTTTCCTCCTTCATTTCAACGATGTAAATTACTGACTGGAAGGCCCACGACGATCTTTTACTGATGACTTAAAGTTATACCAAATAATTAAGAGTGCAGAGGATGCTTCATACCTTCAGCGTCAACTGACCATTTTTTCAAGGTGGTGCGAGATCAACCGAATGACTTTAAACATTAGCAAATGCTCTATTATCACATTCACTCGTAAGAAAGACCCTTTGCGGTTTGATTATTGCCTCCATGATGCAGCGATTGAAAGAGTCACTTGTGTCAAGGATCTTGGAGTTTATCTAGACGAACAAATGAATTACAAGCAGCATATTGGTTACATAGTTACGAAGGCTTCTCGTTGTTTGGGATTTGTTATGAGAATTGATAAGCGCTTCTCAGATATATACTGTTTGCAGTCGCTCTACTGCTCACTACACTCTACTGCCTTGTTGTCACAGTGTTTTTATGAGTTGTGATAATTATTCGGGTTTTTACTGTTTTTTTGAAATCGTACCATTGTTATTGCGTTGTGTTTTTTGAAGTCACCGTCGCGTTGAAGTATCTAGTATCTGGAATACACCGAAATTTGGTAATCGATTCTTGCTCCGGCCCAAACAAATAGTTTTTTTTTTGCCATTTGTCTATCCCGTAAAGCACAAGCGATAGCATCAACTATTGCTGCTGTGGTTTTATAGCGAATTTGAACAAAGCAAGTATGGATAAAAAACAATGCGGAGAATGCCACTTGCTTATAAATGACTTGGAGCCTATACGGTGTGGTTTTTGTGACACTTTTTTCCACCTCAGCCAGCAATGCTGTGGATTTAATAATCGCTCAAACCGCGACTTGTTCGCTCAAGGGAAGGCAATATTTGTTTGCACCAAATGTAAGGATGAACTGAACGGCCGAAGTGTTCTCTCCTACATTAAGGATTTAATGGAATCACAGCAGCCTTGTTCCGCTAACCTAGGTGATCTACCGGCTCAAGTTGAAAAACTTTTCGGTTTAGTCGAATCACTCAGCAAACAAGTGGAAAATATTGCTACTACCCGATCTACTGGTGGACTGCCAGGAAACTGGCCAAAATTAGGTGCTAAACGGCGACGTGGGAACAATGGGCAAGCAGTTCAAGCAATCGCCGAACATGGAACAAAGTCTATCGATCTAAGTGACTTATCTGTTCCATCCATCGTATCTCCGCCGTCACCGCAGAAATTCTGGCTTTATTTATCCGGTTTTCAACCACTGGTGACTGTGGATGATGTAAAAAAAATTGCTGCTCGCTGTTTAGATGTGACTGACGCTATTGACGTTGTGCGTTTAGTCCCAAAGGACGCTGATGTATCAAAAATGACATTCATCTCGTTTAAAATTGGACTGGATCGTATCCTGAAGGAACGATCGCTGGATGCTGCAATGTGGCCAAAAGGACTTCTGTTTAGAGAGTTCTTAGAAAATCCTACAAAACGTACTGCTGAGAAAGGTGTTCCAATCATCCCTTTAGTGAACCACTCGGAGCTTCAGATCCGGGACACCCAGTAATAGGCATTAAGGAAGTCTCCCTTCCACTCCACCCAGTCGCGCTCTCCGCTGACATCCACCATCGTCATCGTCCCGGTCCTGCGGTCGGTGTTGGTAGTGGAGGCTTCCGACATGCTAGTTCAGGCGAGTATAACTCTACTATAGAACATACTGTACCTGATCATTCTCCGCATTCCAGCGTCACTGTATTCAATGGCTTGAATATATATTATCAAAATGTGCGCGGGCTAAGGACTAAAATCGATACTTTTTATCTAGCAGTTTTGGATGCTGAATATGACATCATCGTCCTTACGGAAACATGGTTGAATGACCATATTTTCTCCGTTTTACTCTTCGGACAGCAGTATAACGTTTTTAGGACTGATCGCTCCCCCCTAAACAGCTACAAAACGCGTGGTGGAGGCGTGCTGATTGCAGTATCGAACAAATTAAACAGTTCAATTGACCAGACAATCATCTCTAAAGCACTTGAACAACTGTGGGTTTTAATCGAACTTCCACGAAATACGTTAAGTATCGGAGTAATTTACCTGCCTCCCGACCGTAGAACCGACCCGGTGAGTATCAATGATCACATAGAGTCGTTGAGCTCGATATCCTCCCGATTGAACCCTCACACTCCCGCTCTACTGTTCGGTGACTATAATCAGTCTGGTTTGCGTTGGCGCTTTCCTGAAGGAGGAATACCTATTGTCGAATCATTACTTTCACAAATTCCAACTGCTTGCTGCACTCTACTCAATGGGTTCAACCTGAATGGATTCACTCAAATCAACACATTTTTGAATCGAAACGAACGTTTGTTAGATTTGATTCTCGCGAATGAAATCGCTTTACCGGTCACTACCGTATTCTCGCCAGCTGAGCCACTCATTGACCTTGATGCTGACCACCCCGCACTTGCTGTTGAGTTCAGGATACCTACACCAATTGAGTTTGACGAGCCATCTCAATCGTACTCTCTTGACTTCCGCCGAGCTAATTACTTTGAGATGAACGATCTGCTTTCGAATCTTGATTGGCATTTTATTGAAACGACTACTAATATCAATGACGCAGTTGATTATTTTTGCGAGGCTGTAGGAAACGTTGTTTCCCATGTTGTTCCTGCTAGCCGCCTTCCTCAGAAACCGCCATGGTCTAACCCATATTTGCGCGCACTCAAGCGTGTACGATCTTCAACCCTCCGGTAGTACTGCAGTTCTCGATCTCAGTATTTCAAGCATCAATTAAGCATAGCTACTAGTCGATATCGCCGTTACAATATGTTTTTATATCGTCGTCACATAAGACGAATTGGAATGAACCTTCGCCGAAACCCAAAACTTTTTTGGTCATTTGTTAATTCTAAGAGGAAAGAAACTGGTCTTACGCACACTATGTATCTGGCCAATGAAACAACCCGCCTCGAAAAGGAGAAATGTGATTTGTTCGCACACCACTTTGAGCGTGCATTTCACGACGCTTCTGCTACATCGAACCAAATAGAAGAAGCCACAGTTTGTGTACCGCATAACATGTTTAGCTTCAACTTTCCTCTCATAACAGAGGAGATGGTAGTTACAGCCATGCACAAACTAAAGCTGTCATTCGCTGCTGGCCCCGACGGTATTCCATCATCTGTGCTGAAGCGTTGTGCAAATTCTCTGAGTTATCCGTTAGCTAGGCTTTTTAACATTTCTACTCTGCGAAGTGAGTTTCCTTTACGATGGAAGTTTTCATATTTATTCCCAGTTTACAAAAAAGGCGATAAATGCAACATTTCTAATTAGCGTGGAATTACGTCTTTGTGTGCTTGCTCTAAGCTATTTGAAATAATCGTGAATGATCTACTATTTGCTAGCTGTAAAAGCTATATAGATTACGAGCAGCATGGTTTCTACCCAGAACGCTCGGTATCATCGAACCTTATGTTATTCACCTCAAAGTGTGTTCAGAACATGGACTCTGGATTGCCAATCGATGCGGCGTTTATGGATCTTAAGGCTGCATTCGATCGAGTGGATCACGGAATACTTCTGTCTAAACTAAAACGACTGGGCGTCTCACCGACGAGCGTAGACTGGTTCAAATCGTACTTGACAAACCGTTCAGTTCGAGTGAAAATTGGATCTTCAACTTCAGATATATTCTCAAATCAGTCTGGAGTTCCGCAAGGAAGCAATCTTGGACCATTACTGTTTTTGATCTTCATAAACGACGTTTCCTTTCTGTTACCACCGGAATGCAGATTGTTTTATGCAGATGATGCAAAAATTCTGAAAGTCATCAAGAATCTCGAGAACTGTTTTGAACTACAACAAATGATACAAAAATTCGCTGATTGGTGCTCAAAAAATTTCTTATGCTTGAGTATCGAGAAATGCTGTGTCATATCATTTCATCGGAAATCGGATCCTATTCTGTACGATTACGGAATTTCGGGAAGGTCACTGACGCGAGTAGAAAGCATTAAGGACCTTGGTGTCACATTGGTTCGTGAAATTACCTTCAGACTCCACTATGACAATATTTTAGCCAAGGCTAACCGTCAACTTGGTTTTATCGTTAAGGTTACTAAAGAGTTTCGGGACCCGTTATGTCTAAGATCATTATATTGTTCACTTGTACGTTCAATATTAGAGTCAAACGCTGTAGTATGGAGCCCTTACCATGCTCACTGGATCGCCAGGATTGAGGCTGTTCAAAGAAGATTTGTTCGGTACGCTCTGCGTTTGCTACCGTGGCGAGACCCTGTAAATTTACCGCCATACGAAGATCGGTGCCGCCTTTTGAATATCGAGCCATTGGAGTTACGACGTATAGCCGCTCAAGCAACTTTCGCTGCTAAACTACTGTTGGGGGACATTGATAGCCCCCCTTTACTTATGCAACTCAATATCTACGCACCTGAAAGAACACTTCGCCAGCGGAGCATTCTGTTCCTAGATCCGAGGAACAGAGTGTATGGACAGCACGAACCTTTTCGAATAGTCTGCATGCGGTTCAACGAATTTTTTCATCGTTTTGATTTTAATGTGTCATCTGTTGTGTTTCGTCAACGATTGCTTAACCAATTCCACATTGTGAATAATTAGCTTTAAGTTTTTAGTCATTATTTTTATTTCTCTTTCATTAAGACAAAATATGTCAGATGATACTATTTATACAAATAAACAAATAAACAAATACTATTATCATGTGTTTTTTTCTCTGGGCAGCTGGCTACCGAGAATGCATTGGAATTTTACCATGTTTTGTATTAAGATGTGCTCCCTACTAAAATACTATGAACAAAACAACTACTTTCCGAAACTCATAAAATTCCGGGCAGCCGTCGAGAGGTTCACCAATAATTCATGCATTCAATCTTTTGCATTGTGATTTTAATTGACAACTTAATACTAAACGGATCCTCCTCGCAGTCTTAACTATATCTACATGCGTTCTAAAACACATGTTCGCAAGAAATATCAGCAAGGATATTAACTTCACGCGCGTGTCTCAAACTTTGCGTTCAACAACAAAAAATCCCAAAGAATAGTACAGAAAAGGAAAAAAAAATCATTTATCAAACATGCCCCGAATAATCGACGAAGTGTCTATCACGGAAGGAAAAGGGGAATTGTTGGTATGGAGAAATGTATTGAGGCATTATCAATAAGGAAAAATTCTGTACCTATTCGCATTGCTGTAAAAAAAAACATGGTGACTGCGAGAAGGGGGCTACAAAGTTTGTCATAAAGTCGTTAGGCATAACTGCTATTGGGCACAACAGATCAACATGCTGCTTAATCCCTTAACGTCAAGGGAAATATTTTTCGCTTCTTTAAAAACCGTTATCGATTCTTCAATTGTTTGATGTTTTATTTTACTGAATGTTTAAAAAACTTATTTCCACAGCGATAATTTGATTAACAAATTGTTTTTGATCGAATAAAAAAAAATTACTATACTTCGTTATTGCACCTAAAAAAAATTGTGGAAAACGTCGTACAGAAAATAGAACACATAATAAACGTATTATGTGCAACGTCCACTTGTACTAAACTAGTTTCGTAGAATGCCATAACTAACTATTTAATTACATATTCTGATAATTAAAGCAATAAATTGAATTATGCTATAATAAACCCAACTCTCCATTTATTTATTTATGAGTATCATAGGGAAAAATATTTCCCATGAAATTATAGAAAACTTATGCACCCTGCTATGTTTTTCTGGTGATATTCTCTCACTTTACACCAACAATAGCTTAAATGTTGTGTTGTACTCACATATTTCGACATGGACGTCCTTATGGTCGTGAAAGGGTTAATAGAATTTATTCTAATTTACTACGATTTTGGAAAGTCAATTGTGGCTACGTTTCATCGTTTTCAATGACCTGCTGTTCGACCTCGCTGCCGTCCGTTCGGATTTAACTGACGGACAGCCCCTAGTTTTGGGTAATCCGGGAAAACGCCCGCAACTAGACAGAGGTGATTTTTGCGGGGCGCTGCCCCCCGCAGAGGCCAGCGCACTCGCGGTCTTCGGTCGTCTGGACCTGAATCGTTTATGAACGAACAGAACGTTGAGTTGCTTATATAAAATGATTCTATAGAATTTAAAAAATAAAAAATAACAATGCTATTTCACCTATTATTATCGAAATATTTTCGAGTTTCCTCTGAAAACATCACGCTTCAATCGGTTAAAATTGTTTGACTTTGGGCAGTAAATTATCAGTGTCTGCCACATGAACATTTTTGTCATGAATATGACTGACTTTACAGGGTCCGGCACTCGAAGTGTAACCAATTAAAAAGGCCATAAATTCAGTTTGGAAAATTTCTTTTACTTAATTCAAAGTACAAAATGTGTAAAAATAATACAAAATTCAGAATCAATTCACTTTTGCTCGATATGACCACCTTTTGCCTTGACTATGGCCTTGAGACGGTCAAAAAACGAATCGCAAGCTGCCCGAATGTGACTTGCAGGTATTTTGGCCCACTCGCGGACAATAACTTTTTCCAGCGCCTCGAGACTGGTGTATCTTTTAGTTCGGACTTTGCTCTCCAAAATGGCTCAAAGAGAATAATCCATTGGATTCGCATCTGGTGAATTCGAGAGCCATTGTGTGGACGTGATGACGTTCGGAACGTTGTTTTTCAGCCATTCTTGGTTCACTCGAGCTTTGTGAGACGGTGCCGATTCCTGCTGAAACGTCCATGGTGTGCCACCGAAATGTTTGTCTGCCCACGGCTTCAAAGCAACCTCCAGAATACTTTCCCGATAATATGTCGCATTTACCTTGACGCCAGGCTCGATGAAAACGATTGGAGAGCGCCCATCTGCGGTTACAGCGGCCCAAACCATTATCTGTTGCGGGTGCTGCCTCCTGGTGGCCAATCGATGACTCAAATTCTCGTATGAACGGTCGGTCAAGTAAACCCTATCGTTTTGAGAGTTTACGAATTGTTCAATTGGAAAAATTTTCTCGTCAGAAAATACAATGTTCGGAAATTGACCGCTTTCGGCCAAACGAAGCAACTCCTTCGCTCTCTCAAGTCAAGATTTTTTTCTCGCGTTCACTTTTGGCAAAATGCTTTCTTGCGCTTGTAAACAATACAACTCCGAACTGTCATTTAGCAAATTTCTAGAGAGCTGATGCCCGTGCGTCAGCTGCGCGAGCGGTCTGAAGTTGGTTACACTTCGAGTGCCGGACCCTGTACTATGGCGCGCATTTTCAAAATTTACCCTGTACAAGAGAGAGTAGATTTCAACCGTGAAAATCTCTTGTTGTACTTAACCCAGCAACATATATTTTTCTACAAGCTATCGGAAATATTATCAGGAATTTGTGGTTAAATTATCAACAGTTTGAGATAATAAAACAATGAACGATTTATTATTATTTTTTAGTTGTTTGACGTAAAGCCGCCATAACTAAGACTAGTGTTTCATGGACAGAGAAGATGTTTGGATGTAAGGTATCGGTCGGGTGACGGCCAGGATGTGGACCATGTTCGATGTACGTTCTACTATGTCTGTCTGGCGTTTTAGAGCGACTAAAACAAGATTCAGAGTGGCGAAATGGTAGCGCGTATGCACGGAATGCATAAGAACGCAGGTTCGAGTCCTGTCTCTGAGCGTATCTTTTTCCAAAAAATCATCTTTTCTGTTAGTTTTTCATTCATTTGGCTTCTCCAATATATGTTTCCGCTCAGTCATTGCAAAAACTGAAAACAATGAAGAAAAACTCATTACACTTGCTTGCTTTTTTCGCCCGGACAACGTGTCAGGTAAAAAGGTAAAAACTTTGATCGAAAATCGTTCATTCCTTTTAGTGTTTCAGAAGGACTGGATGTCGAAGTGAGGTTCTCCCACCAGATCGTGCTCCCATTTGAGCTTCAGTCGTCGGGAGCAGCAGTCGCCAGTAATGACCTTTTGCGTGGTATAAAACTTCAAACGCTCAGCTCGTACTCTAAAACGAACTGAATTCAGTTTCGGAACTCTAACTCAGCTTTCAGTTCTAGAACTAAATTGCAGCTGAGATTTTGAGTTTTGTTTAGTTCTTGAACTAAGGTCCAGTTCCTGCATTCCATAAATCAGCTCTTTTTAGAACTGTAAATCTATTATTCCGGTTGGTTCAGGTCCAGAGCTCAATTCCTGTTCCATTACCAATAATTCAGTTCAGTATTGAATCAATTTTGGGACGTGCGCAGAGCGAGTTTCGCTTCAAAGATGATCGACTGAGTCATCCTGCTGCTGATCGTTTGCATTAGAGCAAAATACAACGAAAAATGGACAACGATGGGAACATTATTCAAATCAGCCCTTCCCAAATGTTTTATAAAGAACTATAAAGCTTGCTTCTTTGTAAATCGGTTATCAAAACTATCAGTGTTGTGCAAATCTAAGATAATTTGATTAGCTTTGTGCAATTTTCGCAGTGCGAAATTCGCACAGTGCACAGTGGTCCGAAACGGGAAATTAGCGTGAAAAAAATATTTTCACCATTAAATATTAGTTTTTTGTAGCTGGTGTCTTTACAAAATTTGCTTGTAATCAAATGGCGCTCCTTTTGATGAAAAAAGTTACTAGGGTTGGCTTCATTTAGATTGAAATCTGAAATAAAACTTTCTTAATTGAACTCAAACATGATTTTTTGTACTATAAAGTTGCAGGAAATTTCATTTTGAGCAACTTTGCTGAAAAAAACACCTTTCTAGCTTTTCATTTGATCGAGTTACATCAGTTTTCCCGAGTAAAAGTAGAGTGGCTCCTAAAAATTAAGTTTTTTGTTCTAACATTTTTGTGAAATGTTCTACGGAAAAGTTGTCTTAAGAAAAGTTGTTGAACTAATTATTGCGCACAATTATGCTCTTCCAAGTTTTTTTTATATGAGCTACCAGTAAAAAGTTATGATTACTTTTTCATCAAAAACTAGTCAAGCTTCAAATATCAATATTCATAAGATGCCAGATCGATGAAAATGTATCCTATGCGGTTCCTGAAAGGTCATAATATAAGTAAAAATTTAAGAGAAATTTTATATTTATAATTTTTTTTGTTAATTTATTTAAATTAGTCTTAAAATACCTTCAAAAAACTCAAAAACATTGCAAAACTCTTAAACGCCTTAACGTATCAACATACGTCCTCCAGCAAAATAATAGTGTCAAAATAGTTCTACAAGTGTTCCATTCATTGTCCTTTCGAGAAATGAGACACACAAAAACTACAGCCGAAATTATTTTTTTTGTAAATCAAAGCACTTCCAGTAACCCAAGAAAATCACTAGTTTGTTAAAATGAGTAGAATGTATTTATTCGAACCAAAACTCATTGTGCGTCGTTTTCCGGTTTTTACTGGCTATTTGGTACACAAGTGGATGAGAAAGAAGTTTTCTAAAATGTTTAGTATTAACACTCATTGAGGTGAAATTTAGCGCTAAAATAAGGTGCTCAAAATTTCAGCCGCATGAATCGAACAAACAATCGAATCGCACAAAGCGTATCGTGCAAAACCGACACATAGAAATACGGCATATTTCCAGTGATTGAGTGTTCGCTAGTAAAACAGGTACTAACTATGTATGTTTATAAACCAAGAGTATGAATCAGGGGTCCTCAAACTATTTTGGGTCATGAACCCCTTTACTAAAATTAACTTAGGCCTCAGACCACCATTAACAAATTCCTTTGAAAATTCAATTTCTTGCTTTTTAATATTGATGTAAAATACTTACCAATTTCTGAGGATGGTCAAATAAACACTACTTTTTCAGCATGAACATTTCAAATAACAACTTATATCAAACAATTGGGGGTCGATTTCGACCTCGTTGACCCCCATAGTCAGTTTTCGTTTACGTCGACCCCCGCAAAAAGGATATCGACCCCAAGAGCTCTAAATAGACAACTTTGGGAACCCCTGGTATAAACAGTTATTGACTAATATAAGGGAGACACATTTATACATGCTGTTTAAGACGGTTAATTGAAAAAAGCTACAAATTCCAGCAAACAAAACACAAATTGAAAACAATTGATTTTGTATATATCATGAAAAATGTGAATATTTCCAAATTTTGGTAAGTATTTTTTTTTTCTCTCTGACTTTTACTGGCTCAGACCATCAGATCCATAAAGCTTTGGTAAGTATTCTTTATCTTTTTTAAATCAATAGGTGTCAACGCAGAAAACCGTCGAGATGGGCACACTGCTCAAGTGAAGCAACGCACCGATCTGTCATCACATGACAAATGTCAATCGACAACAGATGGGAAAACGTCACTGGCAAAACCACGTTTTTGCGAAGATAAGTTCTTTTCTATTCGGACGTTCAAGTGATCGGTCGCTAAAATTATAAAGTTGAAGTGAATTAAAATTATACTTACCCGTTTACTTACCTGTAAGATTACCTGTAAAGAAAGTTATTGAATTATTGAAAATATTTGTTATATAGTTTACAGTTAATTAATCCGCTAGGACGCGCAGAAAATACTACGGCGAGTAGGAAACCGTAATTGTAAGTTGATTAAAAATTATGAGTTCATTATGTTAATTGGAATTAATTTCAGTTGAAGCTCTAGTAAACGAGATTGCTATCAAAACGGTGTTTATGTTTGCGTCCGACAACTTCGACAATAGGTATGTATTGGTATTCGCTCAAACCTAAGATATGTTTTTCGAAGTGTGGACAAGCATGCCCGTTTTATTTTTATTCACGTCATACAATTATGCCTCTGACATTACCCACCCGTCTTTTTTTTACGTAGAACTACGTCTTTATTTCACTATGCTCACCTGGCTGCATTTTCAAAATTTCACAACACGAAAGTGTAACGAAATTACTCCAGTTTTAATTTCTCAATGATTTTTTCCTACTTGAATATTTTCTCCAATTCTATCACGAAACGAATCGAATATGCTGTAAGATTGTTGTTATTAGCACGTTTATTGCGAGAACATTGTTTAAATAGTGAAAAAATAGGTCCAAACACAAAATATCAAAATCAACCGAATCTATAAACAGACCCTGTTGTACGTTTGCTAGCTTCAGTCTATGATAATTCAAGAACAGAAACACTCCGAGTGCGCAGACTGCCATCTATGTCAAAACAGTAGAACTTCCCCTTGGCATTATTCAACTGGTGCTTCAGTCAATGAAGTATAGGAGGCTCTGTTCCAGGAGCCTAAACGCAGAAAAACAGCAACTAGTTCTTCTGTGAGCAATTCTGCTGTTGAACGTTCGCAGTATGAGTTTCGCTTCAAACAAGAGCGATTGCGTCATCCAGTTGTTTTGCATTGTAGAAAAAGAGAACGAAAAGTGGACAACGATGAGGAACTTTATACAGTCGTTCTAATGACTCTAAATGTTATCTAAAGAACTATTAACTTTTTCTTTGCAAATCGGAGGTGAAAATCATCATTTTCGTGCAAATCTACTGCAATTTTAATAGTTTTGTTCTATTTTCGCTGTGCGAAACTCGCACCAAATGAGCACAAATAAAGCAAACATTTGGCTGCGCTTTGCGTTTGAGAAAACATTTCGATAAATGTTTTATATCGTAGAGAAACCCACAATTTGGTCCGTCGGAAAGCCGAAAATGAATCACGTACAGCATTCTTACACTCAAATATTGAGTTGTATGAAATCATATACATCAAAATGATTGATTGTTCGACTATTGATTATTTAATAAATATAATGGTTTATGAAATGATTTTTTCTAGGTCAAGGCTCAAACGTACAAATGACTTAGAATGGCGCCTTACTTCCTGGAATACAAACTTGGGTGACCAAATAGTCATTTCCAAGACTCCAAAGCCACATGAGGTCCTTTTCAGGACCCCAAAAGTAACGTAAAGAACTTATTTAGAAAGCTGGCTTCAACTGCCACTAGAATACCTAGAATACAAACGCAATCTTCCGAAAACGAACGGTCCTTTTCAGCACTACAAAATCTCAAACGGTCAAACAATATCGAATTTTAAATTTCGATGACTGGCGGCATCATTTACCGATCGCCGGTTCAGCTTAAATTTTACATAGAGAAGTTTTGAAGCGCTAAAGTATTGGTGCACTAGAGATGGCCATTTTTTCGGCACCCTATTATTCATGCTTCCACTTAAGCCAGTTCGATTTTAATGTCAAAATTCATACATTAACATGCACAAGTCATTCATCATTTCTGTTGAACATTAACGCAAAGGCTAGTTTCGTCATCATGGTTTTAAACAATCGGCATCGGATCATAGTGTGTTCCGAATTTTCAGGTTTCCGCTGACAAAAAAAAAAATAAAACAGCGCTTTGTTTCAAACAAATTAGCATGCCACTTTCCAAAACTTCATTATCAGAAGCAAGCTGCTGTGACAGTTGTTTTTTCAATTTATCACCTGTTCCATTTGTGAGGGTGTTTATTGTGCAGACAACACCAAACAACTGTGCATGTATTTTTCACATGGCGATTTGGCAACATTCAGAATTAGCTACATGGGTCTCCCGCAAGGCTCATGCCTCAGTCCGCTCCTCTATAATTTTTACGTGAATGACATTGACAGCTGTCTAGTAACCCCATGTACACTAAGACAATTGGCAGATGATGGCGTGGTTTCAGTTACTGGGCCCAAAACTATTGATCTGCATAAACCATTGCAAGATACCTTAGATAACTTGTCCGTTTGGGCTGTTCATCTTGGTATCGAATTCTCTGCGGAGAAAACAGAGTTAGTCGTCTTTTCAAGAAAGCATGATCCCGCGCAGCTTCAGCTCCATATGATGGGAAGAATGATCCAACAGGTTTTAACTTTTAAATACCTCGGGGTGTGGTTCGATTCCAAATGCACGTGGGGAGGACACATTAGGTATCTGATAACGAAATGCCAACAAAGAGTAAATTTTCTTCGAACAATAACAGGATCTTGGTGGGGTTCTCATCCGCAAGATCTAATAAAATTGTATCAAACAACGATACTTTCAGTAATGGAATATGGATGCGTTTGTTTTCGTTCCGCTGCAAACTCTCATATTATCAAACTTGAGCGTATTCAGTACCGTTGTTTGCGAATTGCCTTAGGCTGCATGCATTCGACACATACAATGAGTCTTGAAGTTCTGGCGGGAGTTCTTCCATTAAAAGATCGATTTTGGGAGCTTTCATCACGCCTGCTAATAAGATGTGAGGTGCTGAATCCCATGGTAATTAATAATTTCGAACGACTAGTCGAGCTTCGATCTCAAACAAAATTTATGACAGTATATTTTAACCATATGTCACAGGAAATCAACCCTTCAAGATATATTCCTATCCGTGTCAGCATCCTAAGTGCCCCTGACTCAACTTTATTTTTCGATACATCCATACAGCGTGAAGTGCGTGGAATCCCGGATCATCTACGCTCGACGGAAATCCCAAAAATATTTTCAAGTAAGTTCAGGCATATTGACTCTGAGAAAATGTTTTATACGGACGGATCGCGAATTGAAGAAGCGACAGGGTTTGGTATGTTCAACAATAATGTTTCGGCCTCATTTAGGCTTCAAGAACCTGCATCTGTTTATATAGCAGAGCTAGCAGCAGTTCATTATAGTTTGAGTGTAATCGTCACATTATCTCCAAACCATTATTTCCTCTTCACAGATAGTCTGAGTGCAATTGAAGCCATTCGCTCAAACGCTGCTGGCAAAAATGAACCATTTTTCCTGGGCAAAATAAAACAGTGCCTGAACGACATATTGAACAATAATTATCTAATCACTATAGTCTGGGTCCCGGCTCATTGCTCCATTCCTGGCAATGAAAGAGCCGATATTTTAGCCAAACGTGGTGCTATTGAGGGTGAAATTTATGAGAGACCAATTGCTTTCAACGAATTCTATAGCTCGTCTCGCCAAAGAACACTTGCCAGCTGGCAAGCTTCTTGGGATAAAGATGATCTGGGTCGGTGGATGCACTCAATTATTCCGAAAATATCGACAAAGGCATGGTTCAGGGGACTGGATGTGAGTAGGGATTTCATTCGTGTGATGTCCAGACTCATGTCCAATCACTACACGTTAGATTCACATCTCCTTCGAATTGGGCTCTCCGAGACTAATCATTGTGCTTGCGGAGAAGGTTATCGGGATATTGATCATGTCGTTTGGACATGCGTGGAGTATCGTGATGTCAGATCTCAACTAATAAATTCTTTGCGTACCCAAGGTAGACTATCCAATATCCCAGTTCGAGACATTCTTGCTTGTCGTGACCTTTCATACATGAAACTTATTTATCATTTCATAAAGAAAATTGGAGTTTCAATTTAATAAAGGCCCCTTTTAAGACTTAGTTCTGATCCCAGCTGCGTCCATGAGTTCAACCAAAAGCTAAATTAGAATAAAAATTATGTAATGATACAAACAAACTCGAAACAGTTTATGAAATTATCAACAAAATGTCTGAAAATAGCAGCTTATTTTATAAATTATAGAAGTTAATCGTTTGGTTCAAATAATATTTCCGAGTAGATTTCATAATTAATGACGAGTTACCTAAGATGATATTTAAGCTATAAGAGAATATGTTTTAATAAATTCAAAACGTTGTGACTATGTTAGAATTAAATTAGGATAAGAATATTTTGTAAAAGTGATGCTACGGCGAAGAAAAACTTATGTAAACTGCCTTAAGAAATAAACGTATTTATGAAAAAAAAAAAACACCAAACAACTAATTCATAAAACTTCGTTCCGAAAAACCTTTCCCCAACGGGCCTAGCGATGCGCATCTGACAGAAAAAAAAACATAAACGAAGAAGTTCGTGGCTGGAGTCTCTCGAAAAGTGCTTCTAGCCAAACACCGGAAACAGAAAGAAGCACTTTTTATCCGGTTCGTTTGATAAGCCGCATATTGAAGATGTATTTTACCGGTTCACTCACACATACAGCGAACGAAAAGAACATAAGTCTATTAGAGTGTGTGTGTTTAGGTGTAATACTTTCAGTATAATCGTACTTTGTTTATTGTTCTTATACATTTATGCATGCACGGATCCCGGTAGCATTACGTGCCATCTGTCAGCTGTTCCAGAATCCAATCAAAATGTTTTCCCATGTCCAAGAAAGCTGTTAACATGTTTTCGCCACATCGTCTGTCCTTGCTGGCCTGGGGTCCGAATAAGACAATTCCTCGCACATGAAAGCGATGCCTCCGTTCGACATACAATCCGCTGCCTCCGCTTCCTTGACAGACTTTGGTTCCTTTCGATGGGGTGGGGAGGAAATACAAACACACTTTCAATCGATTCATCAACGTGTCGGAAGCGTTTTGATTTGCTTAATAGAACTTACGTGCACAAATGATCGAGGAATTCCGTTGTAGAATTTCACCAAATTGCATCCGACACTCGTCCATCGTTGGCAACCGTTGGCTGATTTCCCGGAGTATGTTGGAGAAAATTCCCGTTTTATCGATTCCCCAACCGATGGCGGTGGCCTTCGTGTGCTCCAAGGTTCCCACCCCGGTGTCAGTGGCTGGCCACAGGCATGCCGGTTGTACCGTTTGATCGAATTCGATTTTATCAGATAACCTCAACAAAGCCACGTCGTTGTTGAACGCATCCGCACCGTAATCGGGATGAATTATTATCGATGAAACGGAACACCGAGGAACATTTTCTCGGAGCCTAGTGTCGTATATTGCCACGTGTACGGCCAGCAGTGATACATTCACCGGGCGTTTATCATGACCGATGGCACAATGGGCCGCGGTCAGTACGAATCGGGTGCCAATCACGGTACCACCGCAGAAAAACTCCACCGCGTTCGACCGGTGTTCGTTCGTCGAAAGCTTAACTAGGAGCACATGAAACGGCCAGTTTCCCGGAGGTTTCGTGTGATACCTTCTACCACATTCGGTACTGTCGGATCCCTGTTCCGGAGAACTAGCACCGGTACCAGATTGACGGAGCGTGCAAACTAAAAAAAAGACAGCTAGTGAATAGGAAATCATCACGAGAACTGTTCGAACTCGGCTGGCTGCCCCAATCGAAGCACTGACAATTCCATGAATAATGTGCTCATTAAAACATCGTTAGTTGTTTAATGGCATGCCATGGCAATCATTTTCTATATATAGTTAAATCTAGACGTGAATTTTGATAGGGTTATTGTACCAGTCGTCATAATATTTAGCGGATTACTCGACTTTCAATCAACAAATGCACTCATTTTCATCTTACCTTTTGCATTCAATTACTCAAAACAATTTGTGCTTCAAGTAAATCGCAAATTATAGTATTTTGAAGAATGCGGGAATTCAAAGCTCTTATCAAAATACTTAAAGCTATAGAGCGGTTTTTTTGTTGGAAAGTTGTTAGCAATGTCAGGGTATACATTATGAACACCACGCTAGTTGAGAACCTGTCCACCGAATGACGCGAGTGGGCAATTTGACGATAGACAATTTATAATGTTATATCTCTAAACCATGACAGTATAGATTATTGGTGTTTTCAAAAAGAATGTTCCGGAGTTCGAAACAGATAAAATAGTGTAAACAGTATCTGGAAAATCTCCAATTGGTGGCGCTAGTGTGTAATCCAAGGTTGGAAACTTATGTTGACTCTTTCAAATGGTTTCTTCGAGAAGTTGTTCTGGAGTTTCAATACCTATTAAATGATTGATTAAACAGTTCGTATTGTATCTACGAGGTAATCTTCAGTAACTGAAAATCAGAATTGTTTGCCAGAGGAGTAATATTATCGATCAGTTTTTCAATAAATAGACAAATCGAAAACTGTTTTCCTAGGAGGCGCTAGTAAGCTACTGGAGTATTAACAGGAATAAACTATCGACATCTAAAATCTGAGGAACTTGTGGGTGAGGAACTCGAGCTTCATATTAAAGTTTTGATTATGCGTATTGCTAGATATAATGAAAAGTACATAAAACCTGATGTGTATTTATTTTTGCTTTAAATTTTATTTTATAGCGACCGCCAATTCATCAACATTTCTTAACAAAAAAACTCTTATAAATTGAATATAGTATTGAATCGTACGACTAAAAGTGATATTTTATTAGTATTAGTTTAATTAGTTGAGAACTGTCTCACCAGAACCGCATTGAAGAAAGCATGAAAAAAATTATATTGCATTTAATAACGAGTGTAACGAAAATAAGCTATCCAAAATTTTTTCTTTCTAATTATGATAAAAAAATAATATTTTATTCAACCTTAAAATTGATCCATTATTGTACGAGGTTAAACTTGAGCATAATAAAAACCGGATGAAATTTAAGTTATTCCTTCACGAATTTTTGAAGTTTTGATCGAACGCTCTTCATCAAGTTCCGGACAAGTGTTGCATCACATTTTTTGGACGCTCAAGCCCAAATTTTTTTGAACACCTGAATGTTCCCAGCTGCCTTACCAGTCTTCTTGAAGACCCTATTCAAGATTGCCCAGTAACGATCTGAGGGCAATTTGGTGGATTGATATTTTTCTCAATGAAATTTATGCCCTTTCCGCAAGCCATTTGGGAGTGGTTGTAGCATAGTGAGCCGACGCTAAATCCCGCCAAAACAGTGGAGGTGTACTATGCTTCTTATAAAAAGGCAGCAATCTCTTCTGAAGACACTCAGATCGATAGATTTCTGCATTTATAGTTCCGGTAGTGTACAAAATGGTTGACTTCAAACCACAGGAACGTATTGCTTGCCATACTAGTACCTTTCGACCGAATATCTCCACTTGAATCGACCTGTCCGCATCGCTCACATTCTCCCCAACGACGACAGTAAAGTATTGTGGACCTGGAAGGGTTTTTGAGTCCTCCTCTACATAAGTCTCATTGTCTCTTTGCTGCCCGCTTCTACTGTTTTACAATTTGTTTCGAGATTTTCTGCTTCTTGGAGGTCTTCAGGTGATTTCGCATCTTGATACGCTGGATCATTCCGACATTCATTCCTGCTTTTTTGGATAAATCACGTAATGACATTGATTTGTTCTTCATGATTAGAGATATCACTTTCTGGTCCAGTTTCGGGTTGGAAGAACCGGGATTTCTGGTAGCACATCCACAAACTTATTAATGATGTCATTTAGGGGTTAGCCAAATTTTGTGCTAGGGCACATAACCGTTTTTATTAGTTTTACGTTTCGTCTTTGACTCATCAGTGCAGAGCAGTTCAAATTGAACTGCTTAGTGCTAAACTCGGCAGTTCAATTTGAACCGCTAAGCAGACGTAAAGTTTCTGCTACTTACAGAACACTTTTCGTTTTGCAACGGAGTGCAATGTCTTTTCTAATAAAAACGGTTATGTGCCCTAGCACAAAATTTGGCTAACCCCTAAATGACCTAACCTGCATCGGCCAGAAATAGTCGAAAACACGTTTTCGTTCGGCACGTCAGAAAAGACATTGCACTCCGTTACAAAACAAAAAGTGTTCTGTAAGTAGCAGAAACTTTACGTCTGCTTAGCGGTTCAAATTGAACTGCCGAGTTTAGCACTAAGCAGTTCAATTTGAACTGCTCTGCACTGATGAGTCAAAGACGAAACGTAAAACTAATAAATTATTAATGATGGTTTTAGCACTGGCATGATGAATTCCAAACCGCTTCGCCATTTTTCGCATAGTAACAGTTCGGCTGAAAAGTTCGTATCGTTTAATAGAAACACACATTTTTTTGCCAAAATTCGTTTTTATTATTCAACATAATTGCCATCAGAGGCGATACAGCGATTATAGCGATCTTCCAACTTTTCGATACCATTTTGTAGTACGATTTGTCCTTTGCCTCAAAATAGGCCTCAGTTTCAGCGATTACCTCTTCATTGCTTCTAAATTTTTTACCAGCGAGCATTCTCTTGAGGTCTGAGAACAGGAAAAAATCACTGGGGGCCAAATCTGGAGAATACGGTGGATGAGGGAGCAATTCGAAGCCCAATTCGTTCAATTTCTGCATGGTTTTCATCGACTTGTGACACGGTGCATTGTCTTGATGAAACAAAACTTTTTTCTTTTTCAAATGAGGCCGTTTTTTGAAATTTCGTCCTCCAAACGCTCTAATAACGCTATATAATAGCCACTGTTGATGGTTTTCCCCTTTTCAAGATAGTCGATGAAAATCCCAAAATACAGACACCATAACCACACCATAAGAGTCTGGATAACACTCATCAAACCATTTTTTGGTATCGGCGGCACTTTTTTTCATCAAAAAGTACTGTTTCATCAACACACGAAATTCCTTTTTTTCATTTTTTTCTCACAATAACAAAAATAGCTTCACTCAAATTGCAATATCTCACAAACTAATAATCAGGCAGCTGTCAAATTTATACACGTATCTTTTGAAGGTTGGTACTAACTGAAAATGGTATGGATTTAATTCTAGTGGCGCCCTCTCATAGAAACGATACGAACTTTTCAGCCGATCTGTTAATACCCTTCTCACTTAGCCATCTCTCTCTCTCTCTGTGTTTGTGTGTGTGTGTAAGTGGGTGTATCAAATAATCTCACTAGGTTTTCTCGAAGATGGCTGAATCGATTTTGACTAACTTTGATTCAAATGAAACGACTCCCGGTCCCATATGGAATTCCTGACTTCCGGTTCCCGAGTTATATGGTAAAGTGTGTAGAATATTGGCTGGCGGAACAAAAACCATAAAACTGGACCTAAAACCGATATTCCCAATCTTAGGGTCAAATGAAAGGTCTTATGGTCCTAGCAAAAATTACTGCATATTTTCGAATACAACATACATTTAAATCGTCATTTAGAGTGCGATGGCAAAATTGTAAAAAATCTTCAAAGTTTGAATAAAAACTAGAAGCGTTTTTACGCCATGTTTGTTGGTGGCCGTACGAACCGACTTCGATTATGCCGGTTCTCGGGTTCCGGTGCCGGAAGTGCATATAATAGCGAACCCATTTCGTTTTCTTAAGTATGACCTACGCGAGCAAAGCACTGTTTTATTCTGTATGTTATACTAGTTAATGCACAAGCAATTTCTTGGTTTCTTTCAAAAATCGAAGAGAAAAATTTTGAATAGAATATTACATTATTATGGGAGCGGGTCATTTCGCCGAATGCCATTTGGCCGAAAGTCGTTTCGCCGAAAGAATAATTTCTTTTAAGATCACAAATATTTTTTTTTGTTTTAAGTCTCCGCATGTGGCGCAGCCACATAACCACAAAGCCGCGAGGCGACGCCAGCTGAGTTGGCCGCCGACCCGCCGTCGGAAGCGGCGGCCTCTTGCATACAAATCTGTAACCGCCTAGTTTATCCGGTCTACTCAAAGCTGTTTTTTTACTTCAGTTAGGTCCGAACGAGCGGTAGCGAGGACGGATGGCATACGAACAAAACAATGTGGCGAAGTCGCATTAGATATTTTTCTATCTGCACTCAGTCATTGGAAAATTCCGCAAACAATTCGCCTGAAAGCTACACTAATAAAGTCAACAAGTTATTTTGGGAATTCCGTTCTGAGGATCATGAATAAACTTACAAAAATTATTCAAGTTTCTGGATCATATCAGAAGTACAATTTTAGGCCAACAAAACGGGAGTAAACAAAATCATTTTTTATTTGTTGACTTTTATCAATTCCAATTATGATATTAAGACTAATGACGAATTCGGCAAAATTACCCTTTCGGCGAAATGGCTTTCGGCAAAATGGCTTTCGGCAAAATGGCTTTCGGCGAAATGATCCTGATCCCATTATTATACATGAGAAAGACATCGTTACACCACTAGGTGGAATAAAACAGGTTTTTTTTTAAAGAAACCAACACAAATCTTTTTTGGTTCTGCAACCAATTTTTGGTTCTGCAAATTCTTCTAGGCAGTAGACGACCTTAATCTGCTAGATGACCAAAATGATCTCACTTCAGTTATATCGGTTCCCACTTTCTGCCCCGGTAACCAATAAGCACATACTAATACCGCATTATGGCAGCAAATAATCGCTAATTGGCATTTCACTCGCACTTGAAACTGAATTTCGACCGACTTTGGCGAAATATAAGGCTATTCATAGATAATTCCTATTTATGACTGGTGTGTAGTTCGAATGATGAATTCTGATTGATTCGCAACAAATCAGCTTTCTTGTTGCAGATATAGAACTATAAGCATTTCTGGTGCTCATAAAATGCTATTTTAATACTATTATTAGTGCTTACTTGTTACCTGGGTGGTTCTAGAAATATTGTAACGAGTGGTCAAAAACACTAAAATTGAACGCAACTCAAATTTGGTATCAAATAAATGGTCACTTTCTGAATATTCTCCAGATGCAACTTCCGGTTTCGCTATTTTAAAGTGATTAAAGATCTAAAATTTCAAACTGTCGAACTGTGCTGAAATCAAATGCAATTAGTAACCCTTGTTAGGTTACGACCGATTGAATCGACTTTGGATACACCGTTTCCTAATTTCCAATCACGGAAATACCGGATGGTAGTAGTCAAATATTCCAAAGTCATGCTCGCTGCGATTTCGAAGAGACTTCGCAACCGATTTTTACAAGTTTAGATCAAATCAAAGGTTCTTTGGCCTCATATGAATGGTTGAAAGCAAAAATCGGATGAGTGCAATTTATTTTGGAAAGCCCGTTTAAGTATTTTTGAATGCAAAAATCGGATAAAAGCATTGAGAGCAAAAACCGGATATGGATTTTGCAATGCAAGAATCATTCGAAAATATCTTTTCTACAAGAATCGGACAAAATGACTTTGAATGCAAAAACCGGACCAAAACTTAACCGCATGGAAAAGCCAGCGATCGCAAAACAACTAAAATATTTGTTGTTTTTCTGATTTTGATTGGTTAAAATTTGGTACAACTAATCAACTGTTGTTTTAACTAATCTGTCATTTTTGATTTATCGTGCTGGCAGCTAAGCAACGACCCCCAACAAGTAATGAAACGTTTCAGTTGAGCAATGCCAAACACCCTGAGCGAACAATGAAAAGTTTCAATGAGATGTCACTCGTGCAATTGAGCAAAGACACAATCCCAGCAAAGATACTTGTATGTATGAAAGCAAAAAAATGTCTCAGTTGTTTCAACCAATTATTCAGTTATTTGAACTTAAAACGCCAATTGCAATAAATATTTTTTACTGTTAGCCCTTTTCGGAGGCAGCTTATCGTTCACTGCTAGAACAACGAAATTTTACCTAATTAACTGCTTATATCTTTATCACTAAACTCACAAAGGATATAGAAATGGACCAAAAGATTACAATTCTCAAAAGGGAACTCACCAGAAAAATGGTCACAGGGAATTGGGAAAGTTTTCCTTCACTTGCAGAATGGCTCGCTGGTAAATCTAATGCTACAGATACACTTTCAAGAAAATACAAATAGTACCACCTCACTTTAGCAGCAAATTTTTAAGCGTTAAGCGGTTTTAATAACATTGACATGAACTGTCCTAGAATACATTACTCTCAGATGAAATTAAAACATTTATACTGTAGGAATATCTATTGAACACATGGAAAACTTGTTTTACAATATACTTTCACTTACATAAAACGACCACTACGTAACTAACATAAATGACGTTCATTTACGATTGAAAATTTTCAATATGGAACGCTTCTGGTGAAATGAAGAGGTTTTTTGATCTGCGTTTTGCTGTCTTCGTTCTCCGCCAAGTGACAGCATTTGAATACAACAACTTCGGTTACCTGAATGGTTATGTCAAAATCAACAGATATGTTAGTTAAATCAACAATATTTTAGTTGAAACAACCAGGGTGTGGAACAACAATTGCAATATTGTAATTTTGTGATCTGCGGGTTCCTCGTGCGGTTCTTCCAAAACAAATGTATTTATCCAGTTTCTGCATTCAAAGTTCGGTTTTTGCTCTCTATGTTTTTATCCGATTTTTGCATTCAAAAACACTTAAACGGGTTTTCCAAACTAAGTTGCACTTATCCGAGTTTTATCCGCATCCAATTTCTGATTCCCGGATTTCTAATACCCGGAAAAAAATTTTCCAAACTAAGGTTTAAACCATTCCCGTTTATGAATGCTACACAGTTCGAAAAATCGTTGTGATTTTACATCTTATGAGATGCACATGAATGGAGCGTCACATTTCACACAAATTTCTATTCAAAAACATGTACAATTGTGGGATTTGAAAAAAAATCACTGAAATAAAAACCAGAAGATTGATAGAAACTGCGCGACTTGAACCGAGAAACACTAGATCACAAAGCACGTCAGTTAATCGACTGAGCCACAGAAGCACATATCTGCAGTTTACACAAATTTACGTCGAAGAGCATTTAAGGTGAAATGTAGCGGAATGCGAAAATCGCGTTTTTGATCAATTATTCAAAAACTAGACCGATTTTCGAAAAACCGAAAACACTTAAGTTTTCCGAAATCAAATTTATCATAACTAAGTATTCTTATTCTTCTTTGAAATTTTGCTTTGCCGAGCCGTAATTGGTTTTTAAAATGTATAAACGGTTACTGTTCCGTTCCACGGGGATAATTTTAGAACTGCAAAGTAGTGTTTAGAGCAGAATTTCACAAAGAATCTGAAAATGCAAATCAAAATGATAAAATTTTAGCTAAAACAACCGAAATTTGAAAAAGTTCACATAAACTTTTCCACATTTTTTTATTGCTTGCGCGCTGCTGTTTCGTATTGAGGTGGTGTGAGAAATGCACGGTGGGAACGGTGGCATTATATCGTGAGCAGAAATTACATATAAAATTATGACGCGAATTTATGCAGCATTGCGTTTTGTGTTGCAATAAAAACGAGTTGAATACAATAAAATGGGTATTGTAAGAAATTGTTTGTCTTCTATGTAACTGTCATTTATAATGCTAATAATGTCCAATTCTGTTGAGTTCAATGCATTGATGTTGCTGAAGCAATAAAGCGTGGCTGTGTGATATCGTATAACAGGTATTATTTTAGATTGTAGCAATTTTTATAGCAAAACTATAACTTCATCATTTACAAGCTATTGAATGAAATACAAACCAAGAATTATCGTGATACAAACAATGTGATAAACATTGAAAAACAACAGGCATATACATGGTTAGCAAGTTGGTCAATACATATACATATAACCTCATGTTAGTCATTCATAATTACTTATGATTTATAGCTCTAGTGTAAGAGTAATCACTAACAATAACGATTGAATTAGCATATATTCAAAGTGTGAAGGATTCAAAAATCCATTACGTCCAGTCTTTTTTACAAACCAATATAACGAGAGGTAAGCCCACTGCGCTCAATCATTGAAAAAAAATTTTGTTTCTATGTGTCCGTTTTTCTTGGTATGCTTTGTGCGACGGTCCGTTCAACTGAAGCGGATAAAATTTTGCGCGCATTTTATGACGCTACATTTCACCTTAATATTGTGTCTAAGACTGCATGCATGAAATTCGTTGAAATAAAAAAAGAATACTGATAGCAACCGCTGCGACTTGAACCGAGAATCATTGGATCGCAAGTACGTCTGTTAATCGACTGAGCCACAGAAGCATACATCTGCTTGGCTGGTAAAAGGTACATTGAAATTCATACAGTCGCACCTGCTAGCAGAATGCAAGTTACAGTCGAAACCAGTAAAATTCAAGCTATTCTTATATTAAGTCATTACAAATGAAATTTTCCGTCATTTGACAAATTTGGTCTTTATGAATTACATCGTATGAGAAATTAAGTCACCTGTAAACTTCAAAATTTTTAAGAGTGTGGCTAGTAAATGGTACAGTCGCACTTGGCAGCCGAATGCAAATTATACTCGGAGCCTGTAAAATTCTGTGCGAGTGGGATTTCGCGTCATTTGAAAATTTGAGTAGTTATGAATTGTATCGTTTGAAGAATTATGTCACCGGTAAGGTTCATTATTTTTTTATGTGTAGTTTCTAGCCATTAGAACTGATTTCAGTTATGCCAGTAGTTGAGTTCCGGTTCCGAAAGTACCCGGAATAGTCATTTTTCTCAGCGATGCCTGAGCCGATTTTCACGAAATTAGATTCAAATTGAAAATGTCATAAAAACTGCTAGTTTTTGTTCGGCTCCGACCTCCGGTTTTGGAGTTACAAAATGATAGGTGACTAGAATTTCATTCGGTCGTTTTGAGCGATGAAGTATTAAACGCAAAAAATCTTTTCAAGCTGAAGTCAACATTAACCCCATTTTCGTAGGTCATGTTAGTCGATGGACCCACCAACTTTTCAGTTTAGTTTTGCCTCTTGAAGTAAGAAAAAGTATTTTCAAAAATACCACAGTATTATATATGACAATATGAGTGGTACGCGACGGGCACAGATGACTCAATTAAAATGTTCAACGTGTGGGATATTTGTTTGGTGCAATGAAGCATTGTACTGTTCACATTCTGAGCCAACTGACTGCATTCGAAAACAATAAATTTGTTTACCTAAATGGTCGATAAAAGTCAACAGATATGTTAGTTAAATCAGTAACATTTCAGTTAAAACAATCAGAATGTCAAAAAAACTATTGAAATTCCACGATCTGGGGATTCTCCGTGTCCGAAATAACATAACTTATGGACTCAAACGGAACCTACATGAAATTCCAATAAACGCCCTGACAAAACTCAGGCGGGGGAAGAACTCGAAAAGTGGCATACTAAAACCCCCCCTTCCTTTAGTTTTCAAAAGCAGCTATTTAAATTAAGTCTTTCGGAGTCTCTTCCCCACAACCCACCAGCCCTGCTACCAATGGATTTCATCGGACCATCACCCCACCACCATGGAAATGCCGGTGCGAAAGAGCTGTCGGGCGCTTTGATTCGTCGATGGCAATCTCAACTAATCGCCCCCTTGTTTTCCATGGCTGATTTGGCAGATTTAAAGCTGTTTTGCTGCCACAATGAATCTGTTTCCAATTTGAACTGTGGCCTGTGGAGGGGTGGGGAGCTGGTTCGAAACCGGATTAATTCGATCAGCCTTTTTTTCACTAAATCATTTCCTTTCGACAGTCAGTCGGTTTCGATGGGTGAGCAGAGGCTGGGACACAGGCCGGGATATCAACCACGTGCTTTTGTTCAGGTTCACCCCAGCCAAATCTGTCCGATTTTTGCCACAGCAACAGCAACAGGACGATGGAGGGCGAGAATAATTTGAACCGTGCTGACTTTTGGTCCAGTCAGCTTCGGAGCAATGACCGCCGTAACGGAAAGAAAGGACGGGATGACGAGGGGATCCGGTCCGTTCGTGAGACCTTCTTGGTATGGATATCCGGTCACACGAAGACCGTACAGTAAATGGGGAACATATGAAATCATCGAGCTCTTTTAGTTGGACCTGCACAAATTTGGTTTCTATTCATATTCAATTCCCTGGGGAGGGGGAGGAATAACCTAACTTGGGTTAAATGAACCGCCTTCTGCTTTTGTAGGTACGATGTTTACACATATTTCAATTTTGTTGGCATCAAAACTGTTCGGTCCATGTAGTGCTGATTCAATTTTCAGGTGGAGCCGAATCCTGTTTCCATACTTATGCCTTTGCCTTGCGGATAAGTTTTGCGATTACTTTGCTTGGGACTGTCAGCAGTACTAACTTGAATACCTTGCAAGAAATACTCTTAAATGTGCAATACCAGGCATGGGCAGCAAGTCCAAGACTTTACATTCTCCGATATGGAAGGCTTTGCACGGTCTGAGAGACCCAATTGATTCAAGCTGTTTTAAAGCTGTTCTTTTTGTAAGAGAATCTACTCAACATTCTCTAATTTTCGTGCAATAAACAAGGTAAACCGTAAAACAATTGCATTACTAATTGCTTGTTTACATTGCAATCAGCTGATTTTGAAGTTCCGATTTTGGTCTCGTCAAGACGGCGTCGTGACAGAGGGCCGCATGAAACGAGAATCATTGGATTTCAAGGTACGTCTGTTAATTGACTGAGCCACAGAAGCACATATCTGCCTGTATAATTATTAAACTCGGAGCCTGAAAAATTCTGTACGAATGGAATATTGCGTCACAAGTTGACAAGTTAAGTAGCTATAAATTGTATCGTTATATCACCTGTGAAATACTACAAATCTTCTACCCTTTTAAGGTCCAAGGAGACAAGTCCACAATTCAGAGCTTAAGCAGTGTGCCTTAAACATTATATTCTTGAATAAAAAAAAAAAGTAAAAAAAAAAAAAAAAAAGTCCACAATTTGGCCCTTCGAGTTCCGAGTTGCATTACGATAGTTTCATTCCTTGAAATATGCAAATCCGAAATGAAATAATAATGAAACGAGGCCACGTTAAAGGACACCTCTTCACAAAAATTGCTTCAGTACTGAATCAATCTGCACAGGGAGCAGTTCTGCTGCGAGGCGTTCGTAGTGCGAGTTTAGTTTAAAACAGAACCGATTATGTCTTTTACATTGAAGCCAAATGCACCGAAAAGTGAACAACGTGAAAAAGGAAAAACTCTACAAATCTGCCCTTTTAAGCGCTATAGATGTTTCCAAAAGAACTATTAGAATTACGTATCTGTTGAAAGATGCAAACCGGAAATGGAAATAATATGTTTAGTGAAGGCTAACAGTCCGATAACTATTATTTAAAACATTGCCGCATACTTTTTTCGTCTTACTCTGCTATGCGGCGTATTTTCAAAATTCATCACTTGAGTGAGTCATGAGTTTTAGGTCGTGAATATCTCATGTTTTATTTAACGTAGCAAAAAAAATCTCTACGCCATCGGAGATATGATCTGCAATTTCTGATACGAATTTCAGTAGTATGAGAACTGAATTCCGAATCTGAATCTGACTGAATCCACGAAAAACTTGCGATTAAAGTTTTTCAAAATGTGGAACTGAGATCAGGATCTTTAATCTAGACTTGGACTCTGGAACTGAATTTTAAATCTGAATTCTGGGGAATGAAATTGGGAATCCGACCATAATACAGCTCCAAAATTCCTGTGCGGAATTCAGATTTAGAACTTAGTTTCAGAATCCAGGTTCAGAATTCTGCAACTGAGCTCTTAACCTGAAATTCTTTAACTTCAGACTGAGATCCAAAATTTTGTTATATTACCAGAATCAGAGCTTAAAATTGTCAGGTATTCTCAATGAAAGAATCCAATCCAACAGCCTCATATTCGTTTTTCACTGTTTCACTCGTAAATGACCGCATAGAGAACAAACGAAGAGAGACGAAGAATTTTCCTCTCTCCTTGCATAAAAACGAGAATATCAATTCCTTCGTCACTCGTTTATTTATGACAAGGAGAAGGAGAATCTGTAGGATTTCTATTCTCATTCTTTCACATCCCAAAACCTCTTTGGGAATTAAAACTACTATAGATTCGAGCACCAACAGTTAAAAATCACTATGAATCGTTTTTTTGTCATTAATGATTCTCAAAGCTCCGGTTGAATATCAACACTGTACAGCGCACGATTTTCACTGCAAACTGAAAATGAGTGAAAGGGCAAATGAGAGAAAGAGCACAACTGCTGTTCCACTTTTGTGGTTGACTGGACATGGATCTCGTTCTCATAATTTGCAAGCGAAGCTAACAATGTCATTTTCCTCATTTTCCTCTATTTTGAGTCAATAAAAATGACTTTTATCCCCAGGTAACCAGTAAGCACTAAGAATGGCAGTAAAAAAGCCTTTCAATAGCACCAAAAATTCTTATAGCTTTAATCTGCAATCTGGAAGCTTATCTGTTGTAAATCAATCAGAAGTTCAGAATCTTTCAGAATGAACATCAGCCATAAATAAGCATTATTTATGAATAGTCGTATATTTTGCGAAAGTCGGTCTTAATTCAGTCTCAAGAGCGATTAAAGTGCCAATTGGCGATTATTTGCTATCATAGTGCGGTATTAATATGTGCTTATTGGTTACCTGGGTTATCTCTGACCAGAATTCAGTTGTAAAATGCATTCCAGAATCCAAGTTCAGTATTCAGTTCCAGAATGCAGGTCTAGAATTCGATTCCAAAATTAAGTTTCACAATTATAAAGGTGTAACTGAGTTCAGGATTTAGATTTTGTAGATTTTTGAACTAAATTCCGGACTGGAATTCTAAACTGAATTTTAACTCTGGATCCCGATTTGAAAACTTAATTTTGAACTGGAACTCTGTAACTAAAATTCAGCTACAGATCAGAACTTTAGTTCAGTGCCAATCAAAATCCTGGTCTCGAGTTCAGTTCTAGAACACATGTTCAGTTCAGGTTCAACTATTTACATCCAGAATTCAGTGGCAAAATACAGTTGCAGAATTCAGTCCCATGAGTCTGATTGAAAAGTTAGATCCAGAATTGAGTTTTTAGAATACTTAACTGATATTCAGGTCCAAAATTAGGTGCTAGCACTCGGCTCAAAAATTCATATTGACACTAGTGATAAGTTCTCGGATTTTTTTTTTTCACCATTTACTAGTTCAGAAATTCCATTAGTGGTTTTTCAAGATTCAAATGTTCAAGCGTCGATTGTTATGCTGCATCACTGACTCATATCCGTTTAACTCCAATTGTACACATGGACTTTTTTGAGGCGCTTAATATTTTGGGCACTACCACGTTACGAAATTAGAGAAGATCCCATCATAGTCGATTTCAAATATAATAAAATTGAATTAAACTATTCTTAGTTTCCTACTTCCCACCAACGATGAAACTTCTGATCTTGCGTTGAACACAGAGCCGGTGAAAGGGCTCACTATTTTGAATCATTGAAATAATATTTATCCGTTAAAACATTGTGGTCGATTTTTTTATAATATTTTGTTACGATATAACTTTGCATGCATTTCCTCAAATACGAAGAAACAGCCGATTTTCGATCCAAATGTGTCTCGCAAGAATCGAACGGCGCACATACAAATCCACAAACAGTACAACCGCTGATATCCCTAACACATTGTGCGAAAAGTTCCGAGACTGACCCAGAGATGACGTTTGTAATGTCAAACTAATCTCATTTTTCGGAAGTACCAACTTTCAGATGCAATGTGTCAAATTTTCTCGTCAATCGCACCTACCGACATGTCAGTGACGTTACTGATTCATTTTTGTGAAAAATCGGAAATAACGAATTCCGTGTTTTAATAAAACATTGCTTTTTAAAAGAAGAAAACATTCATGTGGAGAAAAATTAAGCAAGTTTTGAAAATTGTGATATGCGTTTTCGCGTTGGCATAAAACAGTGGACGAAACATGGACCTGCCATTTCTCGCCGGAGTCATACAGCATTCATACCAGTCTCCAGCGATTGCTTGTCCTAAGCTGATCTTAAAAAAGACACTCCAGGGAGGAATATTTCACTAGAATGAGAGAGTCATCGCCTCAAACTGAAGCCTATTTTGCGGACAAATAATACTATAAGTATGGTATCGAAAATTTAGAAAAGTATAATTGTACTGCATTTTGCTCAAGAAATGTTCTTTTCCTGGACTTTTTGAAGGATGTGCTAACAACTTTCTCTACGGCAGTGTCGAACCGCACAGAGTGTAAATCGATTCAATACTGAAGCTTGTTTTGTGTGAGTGATGTTCTTAAATGCGAACACACTCCATGAAGAGCAGAAATCATACGGAAACAGTGAGCTTATGCGTACACTCTTACCAGCCGCTACCTAATTTTAGGTCGAAACCTATAAAAAATCAACAAAATTGAATCTCCGCAAGTTTTAAGTAACTAGCGTGTCACATAAACCAGACTAACGAGCTATGACCTTAATGTTTAGGTAAATGTAAAACTTCCAAAGTGTTGTCATGGAAACTTTTTCTACGATCAAGTCAAAATTTGAGTAGAGAACGATTCAGTTACTTACCACTATGAACTCAGAAAGAGTAATCGGTTATTCACCCAAAATTTGGGTGACGGCCAATTTTTTTTTACCTAATTTTGAGTAGCTCAATGATGATTTCTCCTCAAAGAAACAGTAAACTCGTTTTTCAGTGTACGAAACTATCGTATCTGTAGAGGGCACCATGACAATGGTTTGAGAAACAAGGAAAATTAGACATTGTTCATTACTAATCGAAGTTTTGATCACCAATTGCCTAAAATATATAGATCTGTCTACTCGAATCCATGAATTATATTAAATCTGATAACGACGATGCATAAATATTGCAATTCAAGAATTATTATTTTGTGAACTTAAGACGGGTGTTTTTTAGGAGGTTTGTTTTTACAATTATCTGAAAGTTGTTTTGACAGTGTAAAGTGACGTCTCTACTCAGTATTGTTTGGCCAATCATCATGAATAGTTTAACTCCATAACAACGCTTCTACATCGTGGAAATTTGCTTTTGATATCAGTGTTAAATTAAAACTATTTATAGCAAAAAATTATCTTCAGTGATGAGGCGCATTTTTAGTTGAATCATTACGATAGAAGAACTGTTTAGTGCTATGGACTGGTGGAATCATCAGTTCTCAGTTACCGTGAATGGAAATCGATATATAACCATGATCAATGATTTTTTTCTATCAAATCTTCAAGATATGGATGTGGACGAACGAAATGTGATTTTACCAAGATGGTGCCACTTGTCATACTGCAGCCGGAACAATCGACTTATTGCAAGAATTATTTTTTATGGGGATACCGGTAGTCAATGGTTTATGTGGATAAACCAGCAACGATTGATGCTTTGGAAACTGATATTCAATCTGTCACTGCTGAAATACGTTCTCAAATGCCTAAAAAAGTGATCGAAGCACTTAAAAATGCTAAAAAATTATCTACCGAAGAAAAATAAAAACTTAAAAACCACCCTTTAGTATAACGTGAATCATTACGCGGAGCACCAAGCCCGAAACAAAGTTGGAACGGTAACTTTGAGCTGCCATAGCTCAGTTGTTACTTGACCAATTTCGATAAATTCCACGCCCTCGAATTTTGTGAACTTTGTAGATTATTTTAAGTATATCACTATTGACGATCTTTAAGGCAAAACTAATGAAAATCTGATTTTTCCCGTTCCAAGCTTTTTCTTCAAGCCCAAAAAAATGCCCTATCTGCATTCATGCCGCATCTGCACCGCGAATAGGATATTGAGAACTTCAACCGGTTTTCGAAATTTGTTTACCATTGGAAAGTTACTACTTTCAGAAATAAAATGCACTGAAAAAAAAACGAAAAATAGGGTTGTCTACCCAAAGTTATAATGAAAAATGTAGATTGATGACCTCATAAAAGGTGAGACTTTTTACAATGATCGTAAATATCTCGAAATTCAAAACGATGACCTATATATTTCTACACATCATTCGATTGCTTGTGATACCAGCTACAATTTTCGTCCAACTATATTCCTGCACTATCAAAAGAAAACCTTAAAAAATCGATGAATTTATAAATATATATGAATTTTTCATTTTTTCATAGGTTTGAATATAACTCTATGACATGAACATTTTTCTGCTCCAACATATTGGAATCATTACCAGAAACAATGTATTGATGAAAAAAATTATATATCCGTTCAAAGAATCTCAAGAAATGTGGTACAAATACAGAGAATTTCTATTATTGGGAAAATTTTGCCAAACAAAATCAAATCAGAATATTTGAACTTTATGACATATATTTTTTATTATACAAGTTGGAAATTTATTATGAACAAAATTTACAAATAATAACTGAATTTTGGATTTTACTAACGATCTTAAAAATTTTGATGAATAAACTAAATAAATTTTTTTGTATTGGACAAAAGATCTCAACAATTTTTATGCACAACCGAAACGCAATTGATAACTACTAAAATTTTGATTTTGTTTTAGGTTTTCCATAGAATCTCAAAAAAGTCGGTGGAATTTCCGTTATATATTACGTTCCAACGTTTCTGCAAATCAAAGTGAATATATTGCAATCCGTGGTAATTTCATCTATTTCATAGAGACGTGGCATTTGAATTTTACTAATAAAATAAATTTTAAATAATTTCAATGGCTTTGTACAATAAGAAATAGATCGTGAAATTATATGAATTTTATATACTAACCTATGGAAAAGGAAACCAACTACAATTTAAAAATAATACATTGCTTGATTATTGTTTGACAAGCAATTCAGAACAAAAACATATATCTTAAATTTACCGCGATCCTAAACACCATCAATTATAATCGATAGAATTTTAAAATTCGGAATGTATAGAATTCGGAAATTATTTCATTTTTTCATTAGTAAATTCATATATTTGTTTCACAATTCAGAAAAAGTAGAATTACGAATTTAGCATAAAACATCTCACGAAATTAAATAAAACCTGTTCTTATCCACCTAATGGTGTAATGATGCCTTTTTCATATCTCTCTTATTCTCATATAAAGAAGGAATGGTATTTTTCAAACAATTTTGTTTGATTTTCGAAAAACATGAAAGCTGGTGCAAGAACTAGTATAACCTACAGAATGAAACAGTTCTAAGATCGGTTAGGCCATCTTTATCAGTGAAGTGAGTTCCACTATTCCAGGTACTTCTGAAATTGGAATCGCCCCGAACATTGGCTTTGCAGCAGCCTTTGCGATTAGCACCAACAGGTTATCTACCTGCAGCTTACAGTTTTCTCGAAAAACAACTTCTCCGTTTGAATGCTTTTTACTGAATGGAAACCCTGCACTTATGTTACTTTTGAATATGTAATTCATACTATATAGGGTAATACTTTTTATCCAAAAACATAAAATATTTTTTGTGATAGGATTTATATCATTACTACTACCAATATAATTACCAATAATCTGCTACATAGTTTTTGAATTAATCTTCGAACTTCACGAAATTCGAGGGTGTAAAATTTATTGAGATTCGTTGAAACACAGCTGAGCTATGACAGCTCGAAGTTACCGTTCCAACTTTTTTCCAGACTTGGTATTGGGGGTGTTAATGAATTGAATTAGTATTCCATTGGTGACCGGCATGAGACACACAGTGTTCCTATTTGTCCAAATAGGACCAAGTCTGATTAAGACAGACGAGACGACGGCAGATTGATTTGTGACCAGGCTTACCAGAACTCTTATTGTGGTCACTCCAAGGAGTGTATCGAAAATAAGCTATCCACATACATTTGTATTGTACGCATGTATTTGTGATGGGTTTTTATGCTCAGATCACAGCATGCTGTGCGTTTGGCTGTCAGCTTTCGTGTGTTTACTTGTTTGTGCGGTTGAAATTCTGCGTTTTCAAAATGTCGCGTTTTGAAAAGGAAGTGAAAATCAAGGTTCTGGACACATGGCTAAGTGAGAAGGGTATTACTATACGAAAATTGGCGAAGCGGTTTGGGAATCATCATGCCAGTGTTAAAACCATCATTAATAAGTTTGGGGAACACTATTCTTTGGATGAGCTACCAGGAAGAGGCAGAAAAACCGGTTCTTCGAACCCGAAACCGGACCAGAAAGTGGTATCTCTAATCACGAAGAAAAAATCAATGTCAATACGCGATTTGGCCAGAAAAGCAGGAGCGAGTGTCGGAATGATCCAGCGTATCAAGAGACAAAATACCTGAAGACATACAAGAAGCAGAAAATCTCGAAACAAAGTGTAGAACAGAAGAAACGAGCAGCAACAAGGTCCCGGAAATTGTATTCGCGTCCTTTGCAGTGTTCGGATGCATGCGTTTTGATGGACGATGAGACTTATGTAAAGGAGGACTCAAAAACCCTTCCAGGTCCACAATACTTTACTGTCGTCTTTGGGGAGGATATGAGCGATGCGGACAAATCGATTCAAGTGCGGAAATTCGGTCGAAAGGTACTGGTATGGCAAGCAATATGAACTATAAATGCAGAAAAATATATCGATCTGAGTGTCTACAGAAGAGATCGCTGTCGTTATATAAGAAGCATAGTACACATCCACTGCTTTAACTGGATTTAGCATCGGTTCACTATGCCAAAACCACTCTCAATTGCCTTGCGGAAAAGGGTATAAATTTCGTTGAGAAAAATATCAATCCACCAAATTGCCCTCAACTTCGACCCATCGAATGTCTTCAAGAAGACTGGTAAGGCAGCTGGGAACAAGCAGGAGTTCAAAAAAATTTGGGCCCAAGCGTCCAAAAAAAGCGATGCAACACTTGTCCGGAACTTGATGAAGAGCGTTTGATAAAAAGTTCGAAAATTCGTGAAGGAATAACTTAAATTTTTGTGGATAGTTTATTTTCGATACACTCCTTATTTACTACTTAAAGTTTCTGAGAATAAGTTTCCAGTGTCGAAATTGCAGTTCTTTTCAAAATGTTTCTTTCAGAGTATTGTCAGTCCCCTGCGACACCACAAAACTGAAGTGTAGCGCATTCCAGAGGAATCGTTCTGCACCGAATGAAACTAATGGTAATCAGATGGCAGCAATCCTGTACTATATGGTGAGAGACGCAGTATTATTTACAACTATGCCAACAACATTTGCCAGTTTCAGTGATGCAGATAAATCATACCGTAAATTGGAAGCTTTTTTATGTGTTCTACTCTCAATGTTATCACAATCTCATTCGGAACGACCGTACCGACGCAGTACCGTTCGGCTCTTCAGTTCTCCACGGAATCAAAAATGTATTCAGTAATGATTCAGTCCCACCAAAGTACACGACCTGTTGACGGGAATCAATGTTACGCTGAAGGTGTTAAGAGTACCACTTCAACACAGAAGATGATTGCTTTCCCCTGGACCACTTTGACTCCTACCCACTTCCGGCATCCACCGGACAAACACCGAATCACGGATGATGCGGTGTGAATTTATTTCAGAGTGTCACTCTTTCAGTGCAGAATAATTTGTTAGTGCAACCAGGAAATATTCCTTCGTCCTTGTATGCGCGTTGAGAAAGTTTGCCTTTGCCATCCTGCAGCTGAAGTGCCACCTGCTTTTGCCACCATTAGCGCACCGGGGTTGTATCAAACTGAGGCAGGAACTTTGTCTTGGCGTGTGAAATATTTCTGCTTTTTCATTTTTCCCATGCACAACCACGGAAGCCGGAGGCATTTTTCCGCTCATTTCAATGCAACCGCTGGAAAGTTATTTCGCAACACTAGAGGGCAACAGTAGCAGCAGTGAAAGCATCGACAAACTCACCCGGCCAGTATTCATAATAATTTCAGACGGAATTGCAAGCGGCTGCACTGTTACACATTTCGTTCTTGGCCGAATTAGTACATCGAATGCGGAATTTGCCACTGTTCGGATCGCTTCCTTTAACACCAAGTCCGGACGAATCGAAGTTTTCTCTTTGGAACAGTACTGATTTCAGTCGAATCTCAGTCCCGGCAAATTTTTCCAATATTTCATGTAAGCTCACTTCCCGTTTCGAACGAACGGGAGTTTCCACGACTCGGCGAAAGTTTCCTCTGCGGCGGGTCGGTCGAAACGGAGAGCAATAAAGAAACCGAAGAAGACAAGGAAAATGTTAATAAACTTTTGAGTTCGAAAAGAAATGAAGTTTTATTCGAATTTTATCAAATATTATCATCCTCCATCAGTTTGCTTCCTCTTTCGTTGCCAGTGCCGCGGTCGTTTGGTGGAATCCGGAAAATAAGAAGAAAAGGAGCTCATCATTAGAAGACTCCTACCGTCGTCGTCTCCGGCAGTGAGTAATAAAATGATATGCTGGAAAATATGGCTGGATTTGAAGCGGAATGGCCGTGGAATGGCCGGGGAGGACACTTCGGAAGAGCTAATGTACTTTGAAATTCTGTTCAGTATAAAGTGTGTCACTAACAATGGATAGAATAGAATGTTAGTGTATGTGAGTTAGCCTTATTGTCAGTCAGGCAGGGCCGTACCCAGGAGGATCTAAGGCATCAGTTAAGGGGAGCTTTTCCTGTAAACGGGATTTTTCGTTCCTTCATTTCGAGCGAGCAAAAATAAATATGAGTTGCTTAATCTTCCTTAGTTTTAGGTAGTTATTATTCTCTATTAGAGACTGATATAGTGTAATTTTTTTATGCACGGAACGACCGAAATCAACTCTGCAGATACTAGGAATACACCAGAATCGTGAACCTGCAACTTGAATCTGATTTTCGATTCTGAACCTGAAGCTGGATTCAGAAACATAACTCAGGACTTGGATTCTGGGCTAAAATTTCGTAGCATAATTATGGACCTGGTTTCTGGTTTTGAGTTATGGATCTGCTTTCTGACTGTAACAGAGCGTCTGCACTGTCTCAAGCAATCTTCCTTCCGCCTACGCATCGTATGCATGAATGTCCCTGTCAAATTGTCGCTACACGGTGAGTAAGGAATACTTGTTGTCCGGGTAATATTATATAGGGTAATATACTACAACCCCCCCTTAGGATAAATAAATATAAAATCTCATTTTATATTTAACAAAATACAAACTATTTATTTGTCGTTAACAGATTTGTAACATCAATTCTAATGCTGTATATAATCACGGTGTTTTATTGGTGGTTGTCTAGCTCGCTTAGCTAGTCCAGGAGGAGATTTCACGGTGTCTTCAACCAAACTATCAGTTGGATTTGAACTTCCATCAATCATCGGGTCGGAATCATCTGATAGTACTTCTGTGCTGGACGATCTTCTTGAAACGACGAAACAGTATGCAGTTTACTTTTAATGCGGCGGCCAAACATTATTTCGCCCGGAGATTTACCCGTGGTCGGATGTTTCGTTGAATGATAAGTTAGCAGGTAAAAACACAGTTCCTGACGCCAGTCTCGCCCGAGTTCTTGAGCTATGCGAAGCCGTTTCAGAATCGAACGATTCTGCCGTTCCACTTCTCCATTCGATTGGGGCCAATAAGGAATAGTGTTCATAAGTCTAACACCGTTTGCTTCACAGAACTCTTTAAACTCACTGCACTGTCCACTGAGTTGAGGGGCATTGTCTGCTTTCATTGCAGATGGAATTCCATAACGACTAAACATTACCGAAAGTTCTCTTACGACATCGTTGGTAGTTGTAGTCTCCATTTCACATATCTCCATAAATCGGCTGTAACAGTCAATTACTACTAGGAGGTGTTGTCCGTTAGGCAAAGGACCAAGGAAATCCAAAGCAATTGTGTGCCATGGAAAACTCGGTAATTCACAACGCTGTAATGGCTCCGGAGATTCTGGGACACCAACCAGTGTACAGCCTCTGCAGTTTTTAACGAGCTGCTCCACCTGTGTATCCATCTTTGGCCACCACACATTAGACCTCAGATGATTTTTCATCATCGTGATACCTGGGTGGCCTTCATGAGCAGTTGCTAAAACGTGATTTCTAAGACGGGATGGAATAATGATTCGATCTCCTCGAAGAAGAACGCCTTCCAGCTCACACAGCTCATTAGCGATTACGCGATATGGAATTGGCAACTCCTGTATCTCTTCTTTCCTCAGTACACCTAAAACATATTGGATTTCTCCGCGGACCCACACGGACCGAAGAATGCGGCCAACATGAATATTCACCAACGCCATATGGAAGACTCTCATGAAATATTCAATTCACCGGCCGATCACCACATGAAGGCTGGATCTGCCAAAGTCAACCACTGCGACCCAAATATGACATTACTTAATGATACAACCCTAGTTTTAAGTTAGTCGTAAATTTTAAATTAGTAAAAGCCCTTGGCATCTTAGAGCTTAAGCAGTGTGCCTTAAACATTATATTCTTGAATAAAAAAAAAAAAATCTTGGATTTCTGGGTCTACTTTACTTTCATTTTCAATATCCCGCCAGTTCAACGCAGAAGAGCTAGCAGCGTGTATAGCTACCTCCCGAACAAATATTTCCTCTGAAGGGTCAAATGGTATTGCTACTTGAATTGGCAGCCGTGAGAGAGCGTCAGCCACATTGTCTTTCCCAGGCGTAAAAACAATTCTGTAGTCAAAAGCTTGCAAACGCAAAACCCACCTTTCGATACGTGAGCATGGCTTAGACCGCTTCGTGAAAAGAAAAGTGAGTGCTTTACAGTCTGTAACGATATCAAACGTTTTCCCTAATAGACAATATTGAAAACGTTCCACCCCCCAGACTATTGCCAAGGCTTCCTTCTCTGTCTGGCAGTAGCGACGCTCCGTATCAGTTAGCGCTTTGGAAGCAAAACTGATGACGCGATGTTTATCAGAACTGTCATACTGGATTAGAATGGCACCCAGCCCACAAGGGCTTGCGTCAGTGATCACAGCTGTACGGTCTTCAAGACGAAAGAATCCCAAGTTTTCTATTTTTTCAATAGCTTCCTTAATGGCGTTGAAAGATTGTGCTTCTTCCTGTGTCCACTGAAATTTAGTCTCTTTGTGCAGTAATCTTCTTAACGGTTCATCAAGGGTAGCTAGCATCGGCACGAATTTATTAAGGTAGTTCGCAAGTCCCAGAAAACTACGGACCTCTGCATCGCTTTGTGGTTCTCGAAATGATTGGACTGCTGCTAGTTTAGTTGTTGAAGGCTTAATACCATCCTGAGAAACAATATACCCCAAAAAATCCAATTTAACAACTCGTAGTTGACATTTATTCCAATTCAGCTCAATAGATCGATTCTTTAATCGATTTAGAACCACTTCCAACCGTTCATCATGTTCCTGTAGATCACGACCTTCGACCAATACATCATCAAGGTACCAGACCGTCCCTTCACAGCCGTATAATGTCTCGTCCATTGCTTTCTGGAACAGCTCGGGGGCTGTTACTAAACCAAAGGGCAAGCGTTTAAAACGATATAAGCCGCGTCGTGTACAGAAAGTTGTCACATCCCTGGATTCCTCGTCAAGCTCAATTTGAAGAAATGCCTCTTTGATGTCGAGCTTACTCCACAGGCGTCCCCGTCCTAGTTTCGCGAGATAATCTTCGATCGACGGCATCGGATGGCGTTCTCGTACCACTGCTTCATTAACTCGGCGTAGATCAAGGCACAGTCGAGGCTCTCCATTCGACTTTCCGACTACCACCAGTGGTGAAACCCACGTTGTTGGTCCCGTTTTGACCTCGATTATATCCCGACTAAGCAATTCACTCAACTCGTCGCATTGGTTGATAAACTGGAACCACCTGCGGATCCATCTGAATCTTTGCTTTAATACCTTTCATCTTCGAAAATGCACATGCTTCTACTCTATTTATACCCAGGCCAACTTTTAACACGTCGAGCTGCTTAGCAGTTTTATCGCCCAGTAAACACCGTTCTCCTTCGTCGACTACGAAGAATTCAGCTCGAATGCACTGCTTACCTACTTCAATTTCTGCAACGAACGATCCTAGAATCGCAAGTGTGTCTTGGCTTCCATACGCACGCAAAACTCGAGAACTGCCTTTTGTTGAAGAAACCACCGATACGTTTTCAGTTTTTAGTTCCTGCCACATTTCACCGCTAATCAAATTAGCATCTGCTCCAGAATCGATAAGCATCTCTAAGGCAACTCCTCCGATGATGCATGGTATTACATTTGATTCGTTTCCCGAGTAGAACGCGTAATAAACCTTTGCTTTGGTTTCCTCTGGTTCCGTTTCTTTGGAAACTTTCGTTTCCTCCACCGTTTTGATCGTTTTCTCCGTATCTATACCACCTACTCGCTTTGTCTTTCGACATAGTCTCCCAAAATGTCCGTAGCTTTTGCAATTCCGACATTGTTTTCCACGGGCGGGACAAACAGGAGAGGCATCCAGGTAACCTGGGCGACCACAGTTGAAGCAAGACAACTCCGAACCTCCTGATCTGCAGCTTTGTTTCCCTCGTACCTGTTGTTCAACTTTGAAAATCTTGGTCGATGGCTAATTGTTTACAATTTCCTCCAGTTGCTGATCCACGCTCTCTTGTGCAACTCCC
The DNA here is from genome assembly GCF_030247185.1 of Malaya genurostris. Classification (NCBI taxonomy): domain Eukaryota; kingdom Metazoa; phylum Arthropoda; class Insecta; order Diptera; family Culicidae; genus Malaya; species Malaya genurostris. The sequence goes on from NC_080572.1 coordinate 284,443,269, forward strand.
AAAACTTCAATTTCCGGAAGAGTCAAATCCATCAACAATATTCTACGTCGGACTTCGTTGGACGTACATCCTTCTACCACCGCATCAATGATGAAAATGTCATTTAAGATCTTACACATGTCGGCACCGTGCTTCTCAAATCCACACTGCGAAACCTGTTGTTTCAGACGAATCAGAAAATCTGCAAAACGCTCCCCTGACTTTTGCTTCATCAGGCGAAGTTTTCGTCGCTCCGAAGTGGCCTGATGACGAGGTTCGAAGAGCTCGTCTAACTTCTCTATTGCACAGTCATACCACCTTGGCTCGAGTGTCACCAATGGCACATGATCGTGATCCTTTAAATTCTTGAATACCACTTGCAGTGCCGGACCACCCAAGTGTAGAAGCTTGGCTTTTTTAGCATACTGGTCAACAATGTCGTACGCCGCGAAATAACATTCCAATGCATCCTTCCAGGTCTTCCACTCCCTGGCAAGCTTACCGCTTTCGATATGGTCGCACCGGAATGCTGGAACTGGACGCGAGTCTTGCATCTGAAAAGATAATGACTTTCAATTTTCCATCAACAAACTAGAAAATTAAAGCATTATTTTCCCCAGTGTCTAACAATTTCGTTGCGCACGTAAAAGATAACAGATACCATTCTCGAGAGAACTACTCAATTTTGCGCGTGCCATTCGAAACAAACAAACCCTTCTGCTACATTCGGGAAAACTCTTGCAGTTTTCGCCACCGGGAAAACTCTTGCAGTTTTCGCCACTGAGAAAAATCTCGAAATTTCCATACAAGTAGTATTCCAATGCGGTAACATTCTTAGGCGAATAATCAAAATTGACGCCACACATAACCTAACTTATTTTCCCCCGTGAGCAATTTGCAAAATAAATCAAACAATTGGAATTTTCTAATCACAATTTCCCGTTGTCCTTCTCGGACAGCTCTCACTTTTGTTGTTGGCTATTTCTTACCTTTTTCCACGCGCTTTTTAGATTCCGAATCCGAATTCTCGTCGCCAAATTGTAACAGAGCGTCTGCACTGTCTCAAGCAATCTTCCTTCCGCCTGCGCATCGTATGCATGAATGTCCCTGTCAGATTGTCGCTACACGGTGAACAAGGAATACTTGTTATCCGGGTAATATGCTACACTGACCGTGGATCCTGATTCTGTATTCTGGACCTGCTACAAAATTCTTTATTTTGATTCTGAATCTGGACCTGGATTCTGAACATGGATTCTAAGCCAAGATCTGAATTCCAGACCAGGATTCCGTACTATAACTGGAACTCAGAACCTGGACCTGAATTGGGTAACTTGAACTAACCTCTGAACATGAATTTGTGATCTGAGTGCAGAATCTGAATTCTGAAGCTAAAATCGAGACTTCGATTCTGGACCGGAAGTCTTAGCCTGGATCTGAATTCTGGAACGGGGTCAATTCTGGATATTTGAATATGAATTCTGAAATTGAACTCAGATTCTGGACCAAAATTCTTGAAAGAGATTTTTTACCTGAACCTGAATTCTGCATTTGGATTCTGGAATTTAATTTTCCACCTGGACTTGGACTTTGGTTCTGGGCCAGAATTCTGACCCCGGATCAGCTCCTGACAATGTTTTAGGATCTTAAATTACATCCTGAATCTTGAATCTTCACCTGCATTCTGGACTTGAGTTCTGGACCCGGGATACGAATTCTAGGCCTGCATTTTGGACCTGGGTTATTGACCTGAGCTCCTGCATAGATTTTCGTGTGTTTTGGACAAGAGTTCTGCTCCCAGGCCTAGAATCTTGGTCTGAATTCCTGACCGAAATTTTAGATCTGAGCCCAAATTCTGAACCTAGAAGCAGGATTTTGGGTCTGAATTCCGAACATGAATCTGAATTCTGAATCTGACCTCAGGATTCTGAATAAGATTTTGGACTCGAGTTCTAAAAATCATACTGACCATCTGTATTCTGAACCAGGACCTGATTTTATTCTGTATTTTGTATGAATTGAATTTGAAATATTGACATTATATAAATTTCTACTGAAACATTGAAAATTTTCACCTTCATTCTTATTTGACCAATTCTTGGTTGTAACAGCAGTTAAATTTTCAACTTCTTACTTTCGTTTTCTTTCTCACGAATGCTCACAAGAATTGAATGATACACTAATCACATCATTTTTCAATTGATAGATTGAAATGGAATAGTTGTCTGTATAAACTTGTCATGAATACATTTTACTCAGGGTCTTTCTCAGAAAGTTTTTTTTTAAGTATCGAAGGCCACTGTTTGCGACTTATTGCCCACCTATTAACAATTTTGAGTTTACTACCCACTGAAAAACGAACTAATGCCCACTAGTGGGCTGTAGGGACCAGTTTGGGAATCACTGATCTAGACTGTCCGTTGGAAAGAACCAAACTTATTTTTACCGTTTTTTTAGTCGAAAAATAAAAAAAAATGCTACGAAAAAGTGTTGTGTTAGTGATTATTCCAAAAGCTGGACTGCTAGAATCGAAATACTTTCAAGAAAAACAGTTTTTGCCTTTCTCATGTAGAAAGGTTATGCAATCGCTGTGAACACTGATTTTACAACCGAGGCCCGAAGGGAAAAAAAATAGTCACACACGTTTCTCAGAGATGGCGCGACCGATTTCCACAAACTTAAATTCAAATAAAAAGTCTTGTGGCCTCATACAATTTTCCTGAATTTTATTTCGATCCGGCTTCCGGTTCCGGAATTACAAGGAAATATGTGCGAAGTTATTGAAAAATGCGCACCTAATTTCTCGGAACTTTCTTAGCCAATTTTTACAAACTAAGAAGCAAATATAAGGTCTTAAAATTCTTAAAAAAAAGTCCTCAAAAAAATGATCCAGATCCGACATCCGGTTCCGGTATTACAGTGCGATTAGTGAAAATTTTCGATTTCAGGAGTATTTTTTCACAAGCGATGGCGAAACGAGGTACACATTTTCATAAAACGTACTGCTAAACTCATAAAGTTGGCAGATCTTGTTAGTTAGTGAATATATAAAACTACTTTGGGGCTACTAGTCCACGGTTTCCGCTTCCGAAAGCACCGATAATAGTGAAGAAAATCTCCAAAAACGGAACTCACTTCGATTTCTCAGCAATGGTTAAGCCGATTTTCACCCATCATGATACAATTTGAAGCTCTCATTATCTTTAAATATACTGTGCAATTTCATCCGGATCCGACTCCCGGTTCCGAAATTATAGGGCGATAAGTGTCAAACCATTCCAATAGCCATTCAAAATGACGATGCAAAACTAGTACGCGACGGTAGGTGCGGCTTTGTTCCGTTCGCAGCGTGCTTTGTTCAATTTCGTATAGCGTGCAAGGTTGCCACATTACAATTTATGTTTTTCAGGTGAAAAAAAAATGTAAAATTTCTAATTCTTTTATTCAATTTGTACTTACTTGTTAGTGTTATAACGATGCTTTTCTATAAAAGTACATTCATTGCCTTTCTCATATGGGAAGTTTATGCAATCTCTTAAAAAATTGGCTAGTGAGAATGGGCCCAGAGAGCTAAGTGTTCTATATCAAGCTGAGCAATGTATGTGTCTGTGTGTGAGTATGTGTCAAATAATATTACTCATAAATTGAAAAATCTCATAGTCCCAAAGGTTGCTATTGAATTTCATCATGCTTTCATATGGTAAAGTGTGTTTAAAATTGCACTTTTTATTGTGCAATATTAATAATTTTCGCAAATATCGAACAACTAGCGATAGAGTATTTTGTAAATTGAATTCTTGGATGATTCTGTCTTCTAGTTTAGTTTAGTTTTTGATGACACTAATACTGGAAAAAAATCAGTGTGGATAAGAGAAAGTTTTTGTTAGAAAACATTAAAAAAAGATTGATAAGGAATGGTTGCTCTTGGGATGAAATTTCATCAAAATCGAAAACGATTATTTTTTGTCCTAATCGAGCAAAGGAAATGGATGAAGAAGTAATTGTAACCAAAAATTGTTGATTATAGCCATGGTAGTGATGCTCTTATGCACTGGCGCATTGTCTCAGAAAAACTTTTTTTTTCGCTTCATGTGAGACCATTTTGCAACAATTTGGATCGAACCAAGAATGCTCGCTAATACTTATTGTCGGTGATTTGTCCCTTCTAAGGATAGCCTATCAAAAGAATACCGACGACATGACGTTTCCGGCCCATGGAATCTTCCCAGGCCACTTCGGAGCTCTCGTGACGATTTTAGTTCATTGTAGGGTAATCGTAAAACATGCTTCCGAAATGAGCTCGCGTTCGCCCGAATAACATGTTTTTGGCACAAGCAGCAGAATATCTTTCCAATCTGCTGAATCTTTCCAAAATATGACGTGTGTGCTCAGTACTAATCTTTGTTAATGTTAACTTTACTTTCTGGTCATCAATCAGGAATCAGGAATCGGAACAAATTGGCTCAAATGGCACGTTCCCCTTGATATTAGGAGATTGGTACCTTGCCATCAATTTGTTTTTAGCATCATTTTCCCGATATATAAGAGGGAAGGATTGAAGGGAAATGGTAAGGTTTGGACTAGGAGGATGGGGAAAATTGACGACACCAAAACACATAAATGCAGAAGTAAATTCTGCACCCCTAAGGGATGCTGAACAATCTGCTGGGGATCACATTTAGTGGAAGCAGAAGTAAATTCTGAACCGCTACGAGGTCCCGAACAGTCTGCTGTAAAACCTATTTAGGTTTGTTACTATGTGCATTCTTTCTGGTGAACGATGCACAGTTAATAAAACCTCTAACCCCCGAGAGGATTTAGAGATTTTACAAAAGCGACACCATTCTGCACTGCCGGAAGAATGCAGAACGATTCACAGTATGTACAAGCAGAAGTAAATTCGGTACCCCCTAAAGGATGCCAAATAATCTGCTAAACCCTATTTAAGGCGAATACAGAAAGGATTCGTACACTCCAGGAAGAACGATGAACCCTTCTGACTATAGCTCCTTACCACATTGGGTGAGAAACGAGAGAATATCTTTCAATTTTAGCTCCGCATACACAGACTCAATCATGTATGGAGAACCAAAAACCCAGATACGTAGTTGCGTCAGTGCGGGACAGTTACATATTAGATGATATGAAGTACCGTAATCGCATTCACACAAATCACATGAATAATACTCAGCACGTTGTATAGTAGCCATGTGATAATTGAGTTTGCAATGTCCAGTCAGAGCTCTGACCGGAATACTGCAATGATGCTTGGAGAAATGCAGTACACACCTTGACATTTTCAGATTTAAATCTGGTAGAAATGCTTTCGTCTGAGCGCAAGTTTGCAAGCTGCGCCAGTAGCTGGTATGATTGGATGCAGCCCAAGAACGAATCTTGTGCTTTATCCAACTAGTTGAAAGTGGTAAAGCTGGTTCAGGACCAACAAAATCACTCGTTGCACCAGCTCTAGCCAACTCATCAGCCCATTCATTTCCAGTAATACCAGAATGGCCGGGTACCCATAAGAAGTAAACAGCATTTGAAATGCTGAGGTCTTCAATTTGAGTTCGACATGCGATCACTAGATTCGACCGTGAATCATTCGAACTGAGTGCTTTTAAAGCTGCCTGACTGTCGGAACAAAAATAAATTCGCTTACCACAGATTTCCTGCTGAAGTGCCGATTGTATTCCACACAGAATCGCGTAGATTTCTGCTTGAAACACAATACAGTATCTACCAAGTGAATGAGACTGCTCTAGCCTCATTTCACGACAGTAGACACCAGCACCAGCACGACCATTCAAGAGAGAACCGTCCGTGAGCTCGCGTTCGCCCGAATAAGTATGCTTTTGGCACCAAGCAGCAGAATATCTTTCCAATCTACAGAATCTTTCCTAAGCTATGACGTGTGTGCTCAGTACTAATCCTTGTTAATGTTAACTTTACTTTCTGGTCATCAAGCTCCATTTTATGATGTTTCGACACTATTTAATGAAACCACATTGTGGAGTCTTTCGCGACGGACTTGATCGACTGTGCAGTTTAAAAAAATCACTATTTCAAGTCCGTACAAATTCAGTTGAATAACCCAAAAGCTCTCAATAAAATTAAGAGCGATGATGCAAAAACGGGAATTTAGATTTTGAAAATTTGACTCGAAGCTATTTCAATTTGTAGGTTATGTTAATTGCTGTCCACATGAACCGACTTGGACTATACCGGTTTCTGGTTCGCCGTTCCGGTAGTACTGGAAATAGTGGTCGAATTCTCTAAGACGTGTGGGATGCGAACGACGAGTTGCATACCACCCTGAAACGTGGGTAGCGTCAGTTGTCAAAAAGAGTGAATTACCGCGTGCGCGGAGCTAAGCAAGAGAGAATAAATATTACAGACTTTAATAGTAAAAACGTCTCTGACCTCTATTCAACCGGTTCGAAACGCCACCTAGGTGACCCGCGACGTCGCGAAACATTTAGTTCGGTTTAAAAACCCGTCCCCGGCTCGAAAATCACTTTTCGAAGGTAGACGAAAGAAATCTAACCTCAAATATGAACGACAACGACGGTCAACCTCAAGCCGCTGCGTCTGCTGCTGTGGTTAGTGTTAAAATTTCCGGGCTTTTCTAAAATAGATCCGGGTATGTGGTTTGCGCAAGCCGAATCACAATTCACTTTAGCAAGAGTTACTTCAAATATATTATATATCAATATGGATCACTTTAACGAATTCAATACAAATCGAAAAGGACATCACAGTAACACCATCTCGTGACGCTCAAGGCTATTAGCTCAGTCATACTAAGCAGTTTGCGTTTAGCGTGCACCCAGAAGTGAAATGTCAAAACTAATTGAGCATGATGCCCAAATAGAGGTGTGAACATTTTCATATTTAAATGTGTTTTCTCTGACGAAAGTAAATATGGCCTATAAATAATGTAGAATTACGTTCTTTAAGACCTATCGTCTTCACTTTCCAGAGTTATGAAGTAGTATTTAACTTTGCTCATGAATGTAATGAATAGTGTTGAAAAAGACGAAACCTATAGACTGTGAAGGCAATGTTTGGCCGATCACCGATATATAAAATTAAAATGAAATGGACGGTGTATTTCAAGTTACTTTGATTGCGATAATTTTCCATTGCGTTCATGACATTGAATTTCAATTATTTAAATTAGCTGCACATTATCTTTTCTTTCAGGGAAAGTTAGTATGTAAAAGAAAATTGTCATTTTTATAAATTGTCTATGAATTAAAAGTGCATATACTAAGCGATATGCCCCTTGTTGTGAACTGTTTTGCAAATAGTTTAAACTTCTAGTCAAAATTTGAAATTTCGATATTTATTTTCTAAAAAGTAATTTAATTTCATTCAACAGACGAACCATTCCAAAATTCGACAAACAGAAAGTTTGTTTATCACTGAAAAAATGTTAATGAATAGTATGATAAGTGCAATACAGTACGCAGAAGAACCAGTTTTACGTATTACTTTTACTTCAATTGATAGCTCTAGGTTTATTGATATACTTAATTGTTTTGTTTTGCAGCATTTATTCGGAGGAACGAAGAACTCGATTTGTTTTTTTCGAAGGGACGAAAAACTCGATGTTCTTTACAAAAAACAGCTGATATAACGCTTAGAATATTGAGAGGTTAATTTGATTTTCAAACATGTCAGAATTTATTCAGAAGATTTTGAAACTCTTCTAATACATGAAAATGTGCACACCCTTACACCTTTTCGTTCGTAGACAGGGATGCCAGATCATTTTTTCAAAAATCAGTCTCTGATTTAAAAATTTCCTGGATTTGTCTGGGTCCAACGATATACAAGGACATTTTGACCGGCATCATTTTCAATAAGTAAAAAAAAAGTCTCGCCACGTATCGTAAAGAGACCATAACCGTAAAGATCTGGTGAGATCTGAAAAAAAAAATCTGGCAAAAGATCTGGTTTCTGGCGAAGCGAGAAAAATCTGGCATCCTGGCAACGCTGTTCGCAGATAAAATTAAGTCAACAAACAAGCCAAGAACTAAGCAGTTGGCGGATATGAGGCAATGTCCCTCGAGCCATAATCGAACAAACTACAACAACAACAAGCCAAGAACTAGATGTGACTAAAACGTTTTCCTTTCATGTTTGGTGCTTTATTTCCCAGGTAAAACTTTACTATTAGGTCCTATTAAATGATATGAGAGCATATATTTATTTGTAGAGTGTTACTATGAATTCGACATGTTTGTCACAGGGATAAACAGTAAATTAAAGACATCGAACAGTACCAGTAGTGCCAACAGCATTACAAACAATAATATGCCGTAGTATTACATATCTGCTGTTCAATGATATGCTCAAAACAAACAACCAAACAAAATGGCCAATCGTTTTACTCGGACATTCATATTTATTTGGAAATTTTCATATTTATTTGGAAAGGAGTTCGATCTATTAACTGTTTCATCGGTATGCAGGCCGACTTTTTTATCCGATCATTTAAAATATACCTACAAACGCACCATCCTGATAATGCGAATGATTATGCTCGTGCAAGCGAAATGTGAATCCGAATGGTATTGTCGTTTGCATATAACGTATGATCTGCTTCTCAACGTGTTTCAGTGGTGTGTGATGCTATTTATTATGATTAAGTTTTCATTGTAAGTATATTCTATAATCAGATGTTCAAATTGTGTAGTTGGAAACATAAAAATGATATAGAAAATAAATGTTATTAGAAAATGTTTACATTCAATTCAACAATACAATCATACTTTAATACGATCACTTTAAATTTTTATGTTAAGTTTCTTACGCTTCGTCATAATTTTTTTGTTCTTTCTGTCTATTCGCTTTTGTTGCACATTTATCTGAATTTTCATATTTAAATCCTGCAGTTTGGCCTTGATTAACATATTGAAATATTTGTTAGCTATGAGTTTTGCACATGAAAAACACACACTATTGTAAACTAATTGTTGTTCATTTTGAGACTGATATGACCAAAATAGGACATTTAAAAGTTTTTGTTTAACACCTACCGCTGATTTTTTAAGGAACGTTTCGAAATTCTTTTCGAAAATTGCTACCATTTTTTTACAAAATCGAAACATGCACAGCCCCGATGGATTTAGTTTTGAGTTGGTTTTGAATTTTTTAAGATTAATTAATAAATTGTTATCTCGTGATACAAAGCGAGTATCACCATACGCTCTATTGATGCAATCTTCATGTCGTAGTTTCGATGCTACCCAACCAGCGGTATAATACACACTATTCGATTGATGAATTTCCATTCTGCTGACAGGTTCATTCGGTGCATTTTTCATTTTAAATTCTTCACTCTTTACTATTCGCACTTTAGACATCTCTGAAGTATTTATAAAGTACTTGTTGAGGTCTACCTCGACATTACCCAATTTTTTTGGTGCAATAATTTGATTGACCACAATTGATTTAAATGCAGATGCAAATTTACTGGCATCTGGGTGGTTGTTGTTGCAGTTCTTCCAGCGAATCAACGAAAAAAAGTGTTCGAGGCAGTCCTGTGACAAATTTCTTGTTCGCAAAAAAGAAAATCCGTGATTTACATGAAGATCTTCCCAAAGATTTTCTAAAGCTGCAATATAAATCAGCCAACCCTCTATGAAATACGGCTTACGTGAATGACTCGGTAATTTAGAAAATTGTGCTTCCTGAAATCATATTATATGGTCAAAATTATTCTTCGAAAAAAAAACCTTTGATAGTGTTTCACCATTTTCAAATCAAAACAGTCTTTATGTATAAAGCGTAACGATTTCAATCGTTTTTTCAGAGAACTTAAAAGTTTCCAATGAACAGAATTCTTTTGAACCGGTTTTTTAAGGTCCTGTTAATGAGATATTGTGGTGAAAATTAAAAAGGACACGATTGAACAAACCTTTGTCTCATTGAAACTTGATGAATTGGCACAGTCAAAAAGATTATCAAAGCTCTCCGTGTATGTTGCTGTGCTCAGACACGACTCTGGTAGCTTTTTAAAACTAACATAAGCTTTCAATCCAGCGGTTACTGATGAACTTAGTGTCTGTGTAGCTAAACTGACGTTCATTCCTGCGTATGGAGCTAACTGAATGTGGTTCACTGTTAATCTAGATACTATGCGAGAAAAACATTTAATGTCCTCATAAAACAAATCAATAATATGTTGAAAACTACAGATTTTTCCTTCTAACACAGCATTATGTTTCAACAAATTATTTCGTGATGATTTAACAAGATGAGGTGCATCAAACGCACCGAAAATTTTTCTGTTCTGAAAAAAGAACCAAGGACGATCTACTGTGACTCCATACAATTTAAATAATGAACGATTTGTTGAATTTTGGTCGCAAACTAATAATTTCGGTATAAGTCCACTTTTAATTACCAGCTTCAATCCCTCATCTACTATGTTACGAAGTCGATCAGTATTCAACGAACTTGGATTGAAAAAATAGCCAATCGCTTGTTTGAATCCAGACTTCATAGATTTAATCATTATCGTTAAAGCGGTGCTGGCTCTCTGATTTAAATTAATCGCTTCTTTACCAACTTTTGTTGGAAATCCCATAAAGTAATCGGGTTCGCAACATAAGTCAATCGTTGTGATATACTTATTTCATCTATAAACATTGTTACCAACTTCTCTTGTTCTGGTAAACCAGCCACTTTAAACTTTAGTAGCTCCAAAACAACCGTCGAGTACCCTTCCTTAATTTTCAGTTTGGACAACCACCGTCTTATCGTCATAACAGACGGTAAGGTGAAAAATTTTCTCATCTGTCGATAAGCTTTATTTGAACAATATTGTAGTACGATTGCCATATTGCGCATCCTATCAGAGTATCTGGCGCCTCTCTGTTTCCTATTTTTGTTGTTTTGAAGTTCAAGTAATATTGGATCACATAATTTAGATGAGTGTGAAGCCAACATGGTTTTTAAATTGTCTCTTTCCTTCGTTAGAGCTTGAACTCTAACCTTAAACGCTGTAATTTGTTTTTGGCTTTTCCGTATTCTTTTTTGAAGGTCACGGTTTTGTTGTTCGACTAAAACAAGTCGTTCCATGCAAAATGTGATTTTCACAATATCTCTACAGTAATCGTGGTCGTGCTTGACGACAACATCATAACCAGCGGATTGCGGATGGGTGGGTGGGTTTGAAAAATCCATCTGATTTTCATTCAATTCTAATTCACCTATAACATCAGTTTCGTCTGCCAAAAATTTGCAACTTTCATTATCGACCACAAGAACATCATCAGTGATGTATTGTGGTGTAGGACAAATTTGTAGAGTTCCGGGAAAAAGGGACGGACGGGCATGAATGTACAATCTGCGGTTAAAATATACGTTTAAATCAATAATTGATTTATCAGTTATGAATTATTGCTTACCCTTGTGACTTGTTACGTGGATTATAGAAATCGGAGTCCAAAAAGTGTAATGAGCAAATTACGCTATTTTTACTGAGGGAAGGATTGCAACAAAACTCTACCCAAGCATCTACTTCTCTGCATCTGAAATACGACGAATCATACCCAAACCAAACTAATTTGTATTAGTAATTACCTGTTGTCAGTATTTATACGAAAAAATGATAATGAAGATACATTATACTTGGAACTGGCACAACCAGAAACTGCGCATTTTGTTCTTCCCATTGTTTGTCAACTAACTTTAAGAAAGAATACGTGTTTTATCAACAAAAGTTTTTTTGAGAAGCAATCTATGCTGAATATGCTGATGTAATGATTTTGAATCGTTTGTACAGGGGCTGTTTGACGGCGTGTATGAGGGGCGGCTCATTAAAATAACACACGTAAAAAAACTACTGAAATTAAACAACCAGATATTGTTTATTTATATGACTGGAATCGGGAATCATGATCACAGTATACCTGAATACAACTGGATTAAATTTTCAAATTAAGAAATTGTAATACTTCATTCGGAAATGTTGGTAAAATTCTGGAATTAGCATTAAGATTAATTCATTTAGTTCTGCGTTTACATTTCTCACACATTTATATAAATGAGGATTTTTTATATAACAATGTGTTCTCTTCCGAGTTAGTATCAGATTGCAATTCGAAACCGTATTTACAGCTTATTTTTTCGTGCAGTGTATATCGAGAAATATTCCATATATTTGGGTTTGTTTGATTCAGTGTACTGATTGGAATGGCTGTCATATATGCATTAAAAAATTTGTAGTGTATTAGTAACCTTTTTTACCACCGCACTTTACTGTGATGTCTCTCGTGAATCGCAAGAGTGATCCATATTGATATATAATATATTTGGTTACGTCCGATGAAACGAAATTTCATCACATTGTGGCTAAAGTTGACCGGTCGGTAATTTGCCACATCGCGGATCTGGTCACAGCTCCTCCGGCGACGAATAAGTACGATACTGTGAAGAAACGTTTAATCGACCGATTCGCTTTGTCTCCAGAAAATCGTTTGGAACGCCTACTCGGGTCGCATGATCTGGGAGACTTACGGCCGACGCATCTGCTATCAAAAAATGCAGGAGTTATTTACCGGTCTAGGAGTGGACGACAGTTTACTGAAGATGCTGTTTATCCAACGATTACCATCAAGCATTTGTTCCATCATCTCTTGCCACGATGGAACGCTAGCCAAATTGGCTGAAATGGCTAATAAAATCGTTGACACGGTAGGTGGCCAGGCATCTGCCGTCACCAACGTCGGTGAGGAATCCGTCTGTGCAGTGGAGAACAATCTTAAATCGGAAATCGACTTTCTCACCGCTGAGACTCGAAAACTATAATCATCTGAAATTTGTTGGTATCATCGAAACTACGGCACTAATGCACGTCAGTGTCGACAGCCATGCTCGTTCAGTTAAAAAAACTAGCTTCATCCAAACCGGTCTCGGCGGAGGTTGAGAGAGTTCACGATGGCCACCGTTTAGTTATTTACGATGGCACCACAAACTACCGGTTTCTTATCGACACCGGATCTGATGTGTCCATTCTACCGGCAACTAGACAAGAAAATAATGGAACGCTCGCTGCACATTCTTTACACGCTGCAAATGGAACCAAAATCACTTACGGAACCAAATTCCTCAACACGGATCTTGGACTCAGACGTCGATTTCTGTGGAATTTTATTATTGGAGCCGATTTCATTACCCACTTCGACATTTTGGTGGATCTGAAACATCTGCGTTTGGTAGATGGGCGAACCGGTTTATGCTCTTCCGGAAATGTGACACCACCGGACTTGTACAACATGCTTACTGTTAACTCGGATCATCCGTATCGGGATCTTTTATCCGAATAGACTTAGATCCACAATAGACTTAGATAGGGCTTATCACTCCACAATAGACTTAGATAGGGCTTATCACCAAATTCCCGTGGAAGAAGACGACATTCCCAAAACGGCAGTAATAACCCCGTTTGGGTTATTTCAGTTCACGCGAATGCAATTTGTCTTGTGCAAAGCCAGTCAAACATTCCAGCGGTACATGAACAAAATTTTCGGAGGCTTGGATTTTGTGGTGGTCTTTATAGATGACATCTGCATAGCAACATCTTCTCCGTCAGAGCATCGTTTTCGAAAGGTTGCATCAACATGCATTGGTAATCAATGTCGCTAAAAGCACTTTCGGACGCAACGAAGTTGAATTCCTCGGCTACCTCATCAGCGGTGATGGAGTGCGTCCTCTTCCCGCACGGGTACAAGCCATTACAAATTACGAGCTACCTACGTGCGTAAAAGATTTGCGGCGTTTTTTGGCGTTGGTAAATGGGTACAAGCGGTTCATTCCACACGCAACGGATACACAAACGGAGCTTCGGAAGCTGATTCCGGACAACAAAAAAAAACACGATTCTCGGAAACTGAACTGGACCGAGGCTGCTCGTTCAAGTTTTGAAAATTGCAAACGTTCGCTGGCAGAATCCACGCTTCTTCATTACCCCGATTCAGCAAAACGACTCAGCCTTATGATCTATGCTTCAAATACGGCTGCAGGGGTAGTTTTGCAACAGCTCAACAACAAAAATTGGGAGCCATTGGGATTTTATTCCGAAAAGTTTCCGGTACAACGCCACACTATCTTCCAAAGGCTCGGTTTCAACATGTTCATATTGATATTGTTGGACCACTTCCTCCGTCGCAAGACCATCGGTATCTTCTCACGATGATTGATCGGTTTACTCGCTGGCCGGAGGTTGTTCCACTGATGGACATCACAGCAAACACTACAGCATATGCGTTGTATTCACATTGGATCGCAAGATTTGGCGTTCCAGAAATTATTACAACAAACCAAGGCCGTCAATTTGAATCGGAACTGTTCCACGAGTTAACTAAATTGCTCGGCGTTCACCACATCAGGACAACTGCGTACCAGCCGCAAGCTAACGGAATCGTCGAAAGATTTCACAGGACTCTGAAAGCCTCAATTATATGCGTGAACCCGAAGAATTGGTACGTCGAATTACCGATGATCATGCTTGGACTACGGGTTGCACTTCGGCAAGACTTAAAGTGTTCGGAGGTAGATTTGGTATACGGTCAAAGTTGTGCATTCCTGGTGAATTTTTCGATTCTCCACAGTTGCATCGCACGTTCGAAAAGGTGAAGCCACCTAAACCAAGCCGACATGGTTGGGAAAGCATTCGTCGCAGCAGAGTTAATTTCTTGTACTCACGTGTTTGTCAGAGTGGATTCGGTGAAAAGACCCCTTCAACACCCATTCGAAGTTCCGTATCGGGTGGGTGAAGCATGATAATAAATTCATGGACTTGTTGATTCCCGGAAAAAACCAACGAATATCCATTGATTGACTAAAGCCTGCCTTTACATGCAACGCTGATTTGAAGGATTATCCTCCGGACGATTGTAAAACTAAAGTTACACCAAGCGGACACCGTATCAGATTTCTTGTGTAACTGGGGGGGGGGGGGTCTGTGGGATGCGAACGACGAGTTGCATACCACCCTGAAACGTGGGTAGCGTCAGTTGTCAAAAAGAGTGAATTACCGCATGCGCGGAGCTAAGCAAGAGAGAATAAATATTACAGTCTTTAATAGTAAAAACGTCTCTGACCTTTATTCAACCGGTTCGACACGCCACAGACGAGTTCGCTTTGGTCGAGTTGTTATTGAAGAAAAAAAAATTTGCACCTTCCTGCGCTACAAATATTCTTACAGAATAAACTTCAAAAATTAATTTTTCTCACTAAAAACTTAGGGAAAGATCAAAATCTACTAGGTTTCGGACAACGAAAATTTTCCTTCTTTTTTCCAAGCTGTTGGACACTCATCAACACAATTCATACTGTTTTTATGTGCAATAATGAATAATAGATCGATTCTTTCGTTCGACAAGACAAGCTTCCAGTGCAAAGTATGGTATCAATATTAAAAATGATAGTAAGAAAGGATGAATGAGCTTTAAAATATGCTGTGAAAATAACTGATCCTCTCGAAGCAACAATAACGATATAAGGTAAAAAGCCTATTTCGAACAGATTGAGTCGATTGTAATTTATTTGCTGTGGACGTTAAAATCAGAACGGGTAAAAAGCTAGTAATCGATTTAATTTAAATATGCAATCAAATAATTTCGGTACAGTGATTTTAAGCTGAACACACAAGCATATTCATCATTACCCACCGTTTTTTTCTGCATCCGGAGTTATTTTTATCGATGTTCTTCCTGTTTTTTTTTGCTGTTCCTCCAGAAACTTGACAAGTGCCCGGTACAGCATCAAGGGACTTTAAAAAAACGAACGAACACACTAAATAAAACCGGACTTCGGTGGGGACGACCGGACGATCTGGTGGGGAACAAATTTGCATTATCGAGACAGGGAATGAGAAATTAGTTTAATGATTCATGGAAAAAGTTTAATTTATATGATAAATTACTTTGAAAAATGTGATCCGACCAGCTTCTGGTTCACTAGCCCGTTCCCGGACCCGGACCCTGGACGGAAACGGATTGAAACCGGTGCCTCTGCACCTTCGGTTCTAGGCTTGGGTTGATTCGTTTCGTTCCGTCCGGGACAGTCGCAGATACCGCAGTTTTAGCAAATTGTGACTTGCCCAACCAGGCAGCAGGAGCAGAAAGAACATTGGCTTGGAAGTTTGAAATATTAAATTCATTTCCATTTCCGCAGAATTTGTAATTCTTTTTGATGGGAAACACTTTGCGCCACTTGCCGGTAATAGTCGAAGAAGCAGTTGGTCGGTTGGCTTGTACGAAAGTGCTGGGTTCGCCATGTGTACGTCGCGAGCTTTCGGGAAAATCGAATTTTGTTTTATGCTCCACTCACCAAAACCGGAATTCACCGGTGGGAAGATTGGTGGGAATGTTGTTGACCGAGTGGCACCGATACCGTCTATCGTTATGATAGCGGACGTGTCCCGAGACACCAACGGTACCGGTACTAGTCAATCTACCAAATGTCTTTGAACCAGGACAATAATGTGCAACTATCAGTACACAAATGAGTAAAATGAATTATGATTTCAAATGAGTAAAATGAATTATGATTTGTAAAATGAATTATGATAATTAATACACCGGGCAGGCTTTCATGCTTCTTTCACATCAATTTATTGATTTATTTATTATTTATTATTAGCTCCATCTGACTGTTGTCTACATGAAATAAAAACTTAAAACGATACACTAAAACAGTTAACTAAATACGTGACTTGATTCGTGAAATAAACCGGAAGGATGGTTCTCCAAACTCATGAAACTCCTCGACAGTCGTGAAGGCTCGAATCATTGCTAAGTATCCATGCACAATAATCTATTATTTTGTGGTATTATACACACAATCGTATCCAGATGAAATTCAGGAACTTTGAATGAGACCTTAAGATCTTTCATTTGAATCTAGGTTTGCAAAAATTGGACCATCCATCCTTGGGAAAAGTTAGTGTGTGTGTGTGTGTACTTTCCCAGCTCACGTGCTTGGTAGTTGTCAAGCTACCGCTATTGTGAACCAGCGAGTGGGACTGGCTGAACCTTACCCACTAAAACACCTTGGACATCTTGCCTTGATCCCCCCGGAACTAAGCTAAGCTCAATACTTCGAGGGAGGCTGTGCTCATGCACTTCTTCGTTTGGGAGAAAATGAGCTCCTGAGTTTCTCTCTTTATCCATCTCGATCCACCTTTGACGCCTCGAGCACCCAATGCCGCTACGTCGCGCCACACTACTCGACTGATCCTTGGATCTAACCTACACCGACGGAGAGTTTCCCCTTTTACGCCACGCGGGACACTCGAAGGAGTGCCGAGGTCGGCTCCGCGATTCCGGTTGGAGCATGGCGTCCGGTTCGCTGATGCCCTGACGACTCGAATCGGTGTTGTGGCGTCTACTCGACTAGTCCCCGGTGATGGATCTAGCCTACACCGACAGAGAGTTCCCCGACGATGGAAGTTCTCCCGAAACCGACGTTTTCGATACCCGTCCACGGCCCGACCGTAAGGATGCCTGGGTCGATCCAATGATGCCGGTTGGAGGATGGCTTCCGGTTCACTGGTGCCCCGACTATCTTAACGGTGCTACGCCACGATCTACTCATCTAGTCCCCGATGAAAGATCTAGACTACACCGACGGAGAGTTCCCCGGCGAAAGAGGCTCTCCCGACACCGAGTCCCCTGTTGCACCACACGGGACACACGAGAGAGTGCCGAGGTCGGTCCGGCGATTCCAGTTGTAGCATAGCTTCTGGTTCACTGGCGCCCCGACGACACAAGTCGGTGTTGTGGTGGCTACTCGACTAGTCCCCGCTGAAGGATCTAGCCTACCGCGACAAAGAGTTCCCCGACGCTGAAAGTTCTCTCGAAACCGACGTTCCGAAACCGGTTTACGACGCGCATACTCAACTAGCCCCCGGTCTCGCCAAAAATGGTCCAAACAAAAAAAAAGAAAGTATATGTTTCCTTTAATTATATTATTTTATTGAATCGTTGAAATAATAATTAGAGAGTGATCTAAGGTTAATTAAAATTAAATATTCTGCGGGCAAACTTTTAACTATTTTTGCCTTTCTCATATAGAGGGTGATTTTTTAAGAGCTTGAGAACTTTTTTAAACAATAAAACGCATAAAATTTGCAAAATCTCATCGGTTCTTTATTTTAAACGTTAGATTGGTACATGACATTTACTTTTTGAAGATAATTTCATTTAAATGTTGACCGCGGCTGCGTCTTAGGTGGTCCATTCGGAAAATCCGCTTTTTTATCGACAAATTTTGTTCAGCGATGAGGCTCATTTCTGGTTGAATGGCTACGTAAATAAGCAAAATTGCCGCATTTGGAGTGAAGAGCAACCAGAAGCCGTTCAAGAACTGCCCATGCATCCCGAAAAATGCACTGTTTGGTGTGGTTTGTACGCTGGTGGAATCATTGGACCGTATTTTTTCAAAGATGCTGTTGGACGCAACGTTACAGTGAATGGCGATCGCTATCGTTCGATGCTAACAAACTTTTTGTTGCCAAAAATGGAAGAACTGAACTTGGTTGACATGTGGTTTCAACAAGATGGCGCTACATGCCACACAGCTCGCGATTCTATGGCCATTTTGAGGGAAAACTTCGGAGAACAATTCATCTCAAGAAATGGACCGGTAAGTTGGCCACCAAGATCATGCGATTTGACGCCTTTAGACTATTTTTTGTGGGGCTACGTCAAGTCTAAAGTCTACAGAAATAAGCCAGTAACTATTCCAGCTTTGGAAGACAACATTTCCGAAGAAATTCGGGCTATTCCGGCCGAAATGCTCGAAAAAGTTGCCCAAAATTGGACTTTCCGAATGGACCACCTAAGACGCAGCCGCGGTCAACATTTAAATGAAATTATCTTCAAAAAGTAAATGTCATGTACCAATCTAACGTTTAAAATAAAGAACCGATGAGATTTTGCAAATTTTATGCGTTTTATTGTTTAAAAAAGTTCTCAAGCTCTTAAAAAATCACCCTTTAGAAAGGTTATGCAATCACTTGAAAAACCGACTAGGTAAAATTGGCCCGGAGGGCCAAGTGTCATATACCATTCGACTCAGTTCATCGAGCTGAGCAATGTCTGTGTGTGTGTGTGTGTGTGTGTGTGTGTGTGTGTGTGTGTGTGTGTGTGTGTGTGTGTGTGTGTGTATGTACGTGTGTGTGTATGTGTCAAATAATCTCACTAGGTTTTCTCGGAGATGGCTGAACCGATTTTGACAAACTGAAAGGTCTCGTGGTCCCATACGGTATTCCTGAATTTCATCCGAATCCGACCTCCGGTTCCGGAGTTATATGGTAAAGTGTGTTCAATATTGTACACCGTCACTTAAACCGGCGAAACAAAATACGTAAAAAAAAAATTCTAAACTGGTCTCAAAACAACACAAATCGATAGTCAAGAACAACTAACAAGAATATTATTATAAATATTCTTTGAATGCAGTTGACGATGATATATTAGCAATTGAATCTTCACACTTCCTAAAATTAGCTTTAGAATCCTCGATAGTGTTTCACAATTATTTGTCTATTTTTCTAATTTAAATCTGTTGATTCAAGAGTTTCAAAATTGCATTTTCAATATCATTATGACCGGTCGTATCTCATACACAATTCTGTAACTTTTTTCGGGTTTATGTATGGGAAAGATTATTTTCCCATACCTAAACCCGAACTTTTTTTTTTTTGAAAATCGGTTCAAGCATCACAGACGAATCGAAGTTTTCAGCGATTTTCTTCACCACTTTTGGTGCTTCCGGGACAGAAAAAAGGAACCAGTAGCTTTTATGTCCACAAACTAACAAGCTCTGCAAACTAGAAGAATTTATCGGACAGTTTTATGGAATTTGTTTTTGACCATCGTTTGTGAAAAAGTACAAATGAAATTCGTAATTTTCCACTTATCACGCTTTAGTCGGATCTGACTAAAATGTTCTAGAAATTTTAGGGAAACTATACGACCTTTCATTTGAATCTTTGTTTGTGAAAATCGGTTGAGCCGTTCCAGAGAAAAATGAGTGCACACTTTTCCTCTAATTTTCACATATTACCATGTAGCTCCGGAACTGGAAGTCGGATCCAAATGAAATTCAATAGCAGGCTATGGGACTGTTAGATTTTTTTATTTGAATCTAAGTTTGTTAAAAACGGTTAAGCCATCTCTGAAAAAGTGAGTGCATATTTTTGTTACATTCATACACACATACACACACACACACGGTTGAAAAGTCGGTTTTCACATTGATTGCATAGCCTTTCTATATGAGAAAGGTAAAAATGCTTACACGACAATATCTAACACCCACGAATTTTATGTAATAAATTAAGATTGTAAAATAGAGAAAAATACGTTTCGAGTGTTTCTGATCACTGTCATTGAATGAAAGCTTTGAGAATAGAGCCTTCCAAGCTCGAGCTAGTCATAGCCACATAGAAATGAAATATGAATTTTACAGGTGACAAAATTCTACAAACGATACAACGCATAACTGCTTAATTTTTCAAATGAAGCAATATTTCACTCGTACATAAATTTAAACGTTCCGAGTGTTGTTAATTTGCACTCGGCTACCAAGTGCCGCTGTATCAATTATTAATCAAGCAGATATGTGCCTCTGTGGTTCAGTCGATTAACTGGCGTGCTTTGTGATCTAGTGTTTCTCGGTTCGAGTCGCGCTGTTGTTATTGATCGTTTGTCTTTTTTATTTAATTCGATTTGTAAACTCACACAAAAATTTGCGCAATACGAAAATTTATAAATAATTTGACTTCTGCCAATTCAATGTTTTAATAAATAGTCAAACAAAAGCAATTAAAATTTAATAATTTTGGACATTTTCGGGGATCGTAGGGCTTTTTTGGCTATTGAAATTCCATGCTCTATTGATTGGAAAATCAATAGCATTAGGAATTGAATAACCTTTATTGCATGGTCTAGCCATGCTCAGTCAAATTGTCTATCAGCCAGTGAATCGATAAACACCTTTAATTTCAAATCAATATTAAATATCAAATTAATAAGTACATACAATGAGCACAATTTTAGTGATACTCTTACTTCAAAGTCTGCTTTTTACCACACAACCTATCACATTGTCACTTGATGGTAATAAAGCTGGAGTTACTAGTTTTGAAAAAAAATACATTCCTCAAGTAACGTATATTACAATCATGACATATTTTCATAGAAGAAGAGTAATTGTTTACGGTTGGGTTGATAAAAAATCATAAATTTTCGTCTTGATTTCATGTGAAAATAAAGTGCTTGATTCCATGTTATTATAGTCATGGTTTAATAGAATATAATGTTCTGAACTTTTTTTTCCAGTGTATAATTCCTTTCTTGTGTCGTCGGGAAATCTGGCAAACAATAATTAAATTCCTAACAATTTCGGAAATCGGACTCAGTGCAAACCGTTAGAAAACAAAAATTGCTCAACGATCGTCTTGCTATACCTTTCGGGACACTTGCCATGTTAAGGAAAACGCTCGGCTGAAATGCAAAAAGAAAACGGTGGAACCGGGTAGCGAATTTCACGTTCGAATAACCTATTTCCTGATTAAACCAGTCATATTTGATTTAGCCACTTTGATGTACTGCCTGCCATTCGTTGCGTCCCCATTCAATCACCAAACGACGACAGCCGCCACCTACAGTGCAGTCCCGGTACTATCAGTTATTTATTTATTTATTTATTGTGTCCATTTTAAGGTATTGCTTGGCAGTGGGAAAAAAAAATCTCCGTCGTTCCGAGCTGCAAAATTTAACTGAACCGCATCAGCAGCACACGTACAATGGCACACATACGACGCGAGTGGTTGTCAATTCGGTTTCTGCGAAATTGAAGCTTTTTGGGGATTTCCCCACAATCACGAGTCACTTCCACGTGCTTCGGAACTTTGTAAAATAAGGGACCGCACTGTCTGGTTATGAACACTCTGACAGGACAGAACAGGACAGAACAGGAGGGAAAAAAAGTGCAACGGTTTGCAATTTTCCCTCCTTCTGTTCGGATTGCCGGACCAATGATGGACGGACTGTGTTATTTTTTCATATTCATTGGATCAAACTCAGTTCGGTTATGTTGTCCCATTTCGTCATTTATAGGCAATTTTTACGTTTTTGCTGCTACGTGCCTGCTGACGAATCCAAAAACGGATATTCTTCTTCGACCTTCACCAGCTGAAATGATAAGATGTTGCCCGAGGCGTTTTCCGTGTGGGAGAGACCACTTTCAGTAGTTCATTTTTCGTCCTCGAAAACGTGATCCGAAGACGACGATTGTGACCGTTGGGGTTGTGAATTTTCCCCGTATCGTCACACCGTTCCGAACGCCTTTAATAGGACACCACTGGAGGACATTTCAATAGATTTAGGATTTGAATAGAATGGAGTGAATTTTACGGCACCACTCGTGAGAACGGATTGAAAAATTTATTTGCGATTCTGCTTACCTACGCATGTTGGTTATGTCACTTGAACTGAGTTATTTGAGCGTACTTTCAGCGATTGGCTGTTCAAAGCATGATGTTTATTTACCCTGTCTTGGCGTGACTTTTCAATATTGCGGTTTAGTTGACACAAATGTGTGTATGGAAAATATGATTACGCGAAAAGTAGTCAAAGTATTAGGACTTGAACTGACTGTCGGTGTCGTTGTCGCAATCGCATATGTAGTTGTAATTTTAGGCCGCTAATGTGTGTGCATGTCTTTCTGTTTCTGCTTTGGATTTTTCGCTACAAACATAATTCACAATAAGAAACAGTTTTCTTTGAAGCTGTGTGAAAATGTCGTTATCGTGACACCATGAGGTTTTCATTGATGGTTAGCAAAAGTGAAGTCTATTGGTCTGAAAAAGAAGATTAATTGACTAATTGATTAATTTCAAGTGAAGTGACTCAAAACAATATGGGGAAGCTGCTGTAATACTGCTCTGCTGTAAGAAAGTAAACAAAGAGTTTGGAAACATCTAACTTAAACAAGTACAGCAAAGGTAATATAGGTACTTATAATAAATTGAATTGAATTGACTGATGTTCGAACGAGTCAAACGAAGCACGTCAAACGATGATTGGATGTCAATAATTATTGTTGTCGATACTGTTTCCAATCTCTACTAATGGGTATTTTGGAATGGGTTTGACGAGAAGGTTTCCTATTTGAGGTGTCAAGTTACTGCTAAACCCAAATCGGCGACCTACGCTTTATCGAGGTTATTGCAAATTCTCACAATATTATTTTTTTAGTACGGGTATGGTGAATTGATGTCAAAATGATGATGATATTGGTGTCAATTATAAAGTAGATTTATCATAGGGTTAGTTTTTGTTTAATTTGGAATTCAGAAATTGTGAGATGATAATTGAATAGTTCTTAATTTCAATTTTCTGTAGTTTTCTGAATAAATAAAATTATATATTCAATAAGTTCTGAAAAGTAGATCCGCAGAGAAAGCAGAAATCCGTAGATATGCCACAATGTTGATACTTTCCGAAACACCTTTATGAGTATTTACAGGAAAAGGATGTTCTAAGCAGCATCAAATTCCAAGATGGCGACTTCCGGTTTATTAATATTCCTTGAAAACCTTTACAATATGGGTATTTTCGGAAGGGGATTGATGAGTAGATGTCGGAAAACTATGTTTCAGGTGGTTCTGAATTCCAAGATGGCGACTTCCGGTTTATTGATATTCCTTGAAAACCCTCATAATATGGGTATTTTTACGGATTTTATAGTGTTGAGTCGTGTAAATTCCATTATGTTTGCATTTCTCCATAGAAAGAATATAGTTTTGAATGAAAATAAAAATTTGTTTAAAGCTAGGAGACACTTATCGTTATATATCATTCAACTCAGCTCGATGAATGATGATCTAGTTACTCAATAAATTGAGAATTAAATTAAATAATATTTGCAAAATGTAGCCAATATAATTTTACATTACATAAAACATTGCACGGATTACAATAAATTTTTTATTTATCAAGTGTGCAAGTACTGGAGTACAGCGTGAAATACTTGGACTCACAGTATATCATGTGATTTTTAGAGGCACAACATAGTTTGTTTTAGGCGACTCTTCCCATTTCGAAAATATTAATACAATATAGCACACGATCAGCAATCCAGGAATATCAATGAATCGGAAGTCGCCATTGTCGTAACCGCCTTAGAATTTTTTTTTCTTGAACGGATAATTGTAAGCAGAAAGTGTTTCGCCGTCTATTCTCTACAACTACGCTTCACTAACTGAATTCTAGCGCAATTTTATCGCCCGAAGAACATGCGGCTCACACATTTAGCGTTTTCATTGCGTTACATTCCGTCCGCAACGCTGGTATTAAGTTTGCGTTTTCATTGCGTTACCAACTACCCTCTCATTTTTTCCCGTCAGAATAATATTTTTTATTTATTTTATACAGATATATACTTTATTGAAAATGCAATTATTTCTCATACCTTAAATAGATACTAACCATTACTGTATACACTATAATAACAGTGTATTTACTTTTATTTATTCTGCAAGGGTTTCCTAGTTATCTTGCAAACTAAACATTGTCGACTCACATCCTTATCCGGATAATCATCCTATTTGACGGGTTTTCAATAATGCTCTTCTTGTTTTTTTTTTTCGGTATATTTACTACAGCCATCTTGGAATTCAGAACCACCTCAAACATCGTTTTCCGACATCTACTCATCAAATCCGTTCCGAAAATACCCATATTGTACTAATTTCCATGGAATATAAAAGAGCCGGAAATGATTTTCATTGTATGCGAAAACCTCTTTTTACGAAGTATTTTCAACGTAAAAAAAGATAACGTTATTTGGGATTTATGTCGTAAAACGAGTTACGTAAAAAGAGGTAACGTAAAAAAAGTTTACGTAAACGGAGGTTTGGGTGTACAATGTTACTTAATAACAGGCATCAAACATAGCAAAAAAAAATCACCGGTGGCGCTTGTCGTGAACAGCAATCTCTATTTACTAACGGAAACAGAAGTTTGCAAAGGAAAAAAAAAGTTTTGCTTTAAATCTATATATATATATATATATATATATATATATATATATATATATATATATATATATATATATATATATATATATATATATATATATATATATATATATATATATATATATATATATATATATATATATATATATATATATATATATATATATATATATATATATATAAATGCAGAGATCATTCTTTGTAATCGCATCACGTAAGAACGGATGGACGGATTGAGATGCTTTTTTTTCGTTTGATCAGTTTTTACCCCCACCGGGTTCGTACATCAAAAAAACTAGGAAAACTTACCGTAAAAGTGGGAAAAACCAATAAAGTTATTTTGTATGGACAATGGAATTTTCCACTGAAAAAGTCGCCAATGATTGCTAGATCATCGATAGGTGTTTAGAGCATAACGAGTTGCATAAGTGGTTGGCCGTCGAAGAAAGGAATACTAGATCGTTGAAAGAATCTTTTGGCGCGCAACGAGTTGTTTTGTGTGATGTTTTCACATGCACATGCATTCGTCATTCCGAGTCACGTGCTTAATTGGGTAACTACATTATTGCTTGCCAAATGATTTAATGTTGGAACGCATAAGAGTGTTCTAGCTATATCGTAAACAGGATCAAAAGTTCTGATATTGTTTACCAGAAGATGCATTGTGATTAATGTTGGCCATCGTAGGCGTGAGTTGAACAAATCACATTATAGAACGATTTTTGTACGAATCGATGATAGGATTCTGCTGTTTAAATAATGAGATCAAACAAAGAGGTTTGCCCTCGTGACCTTCCTTACATGAAACTTCTTTATCATTTCATTAAGTCCATTGGAGATCCAATTTAAATATTATTTTATGTTAGACTCCTTTCTCTTCCATGAGTTCAACCAATAGCCAGCTATCTTATATTGAATAAAAGTGACGAACTAATACAAACAAACCTGAAATAGTTATAAGATCATGTACAAAATAAATATATTTTATTTTATGTAATTTATAATAGCGAATCGCTTGATAAAAACAGTGTTTAGATTAACTAATAATTATTCACGAATATTTGGATATGAGAAAGCTTTGTGCAAAATGGGTGCCGCGTGAGCTGTTATATCGAAATAAAACCGATTTTTTTCGTCGATATATAACAATGGACGAAACATGGCTCCATCACTTCACTCCTGAGTCCAATCGACAGTCAGCTGAGTGGACTGCACGCGATGAACCGAACCCAAATCGTGGAAAGACTCAACAATCGGCCGGTAAGGTTATGGCGTCCGTATTTTGGGATTCGCATGGTATAATTTTCATCGACTACCTTGAAAAGGGAAAAACCATCAACAGTGACTATTATATAGCGTTATTAGAGCGTTTGAAGGACGAAATTTAAAAAAAAACGGCCTTATTTGAAGAAGAAAAAAGTTTTGTTTCATCAAGACAATGCACCGTGTCGCAAGTAGATGAAAACCATGCTGAAATTGAACGACTTGGGCTTCGAATTGATCCCTCATCCACCGTA
This sequence comes from Malaya genurostris, assembly GCF_030247185.1. Lineage (NCBI taxonomy): Eukaryota > Metazoa > Arthropoda > Insecta > Diptera > Culicidae > Malaya > Malaya genurostris. The sequence goes on from NC_080572.1 coordinate 284,469,834, forward strand.
TTCTCCAGATTTGGCCCCCAGTGACTTTTTCCTGTTCTTAGACCTCAAGAGAATGCTCGCTGGTAAAAAATTTAGGAGCAATGAAGAGGTAATCGCTGAAACTGAGGCCTATTTTGAGGCAAAGGACAAATCGTACTACAAAAATGGTATCGAAAAGTTGGAAGATCGCTATAATCGCTGTATCGCCTCTGATGGCAATTATGTTGAATAATAAAAACGAATTTTGGAAAAAAATGTGTGTTTCTATTAAACGATACGAACTTTTCAGCCGAACTGTTAGTTAACAACTTACTCTCCAACCAACCAGCAACTGCAACCAATGTACAACAAGGCGCATCTACAGCAACTAGCAACGAACTCAAGACGGGAATCAACAACAATAGCACCGATGCGGCAATAGATGACGAGACGAGCCACGAACAAAAAAAAAATAATTCAAAAAATCGGCTTAATCGGCCACGTAAAGCGTGTACTCAATTAGGCCTGAATGAAAATATCTTTTAAATAAAAAAAATAGATCCTCCGTTAGAATTATAGAAGCGAAGCAGTAGAAGTTGTAAAATTCACACAATCAAGCAAATAATATTAACGCTTATTGATACTTGGAGCTGTAAAAAAAGCATGTCAGTTTTGTTCATATTCACGTCCTCCAGTTATGTCTCTGACATTACCCACCCGTCTTTTTCTGTTTTTAAGACTTAGATATTAGGTAAAGAAAAATTTCATATAATCTTACGGGAATATTTTCAATGGTTCAAAAATAACCTAGTTGCGGAATTTATTCAATATTCAACAACTGTTCAGTCTTTCTTGCTTTCATTTATTAATCTACACCAGAACTAAAATTCTGAGCCACACACTTCGAAAAACCCCTGTGATTATACATTTTATTAGATGCACAAAAATGGAGCGTCACAATTCACGCAAGTTTACGTGCAAGAACTTTTAATATTATGTCTTAAATTCCATGACATGAATTCAATGAAGAAAACGGAACCTGATAGCGACCGGCGCGACTTGAACCGGGAATCATTGGATCACAAAGTACGTCTGTTAATCGCCTAAGCCATCTGCTTGGCTGGTAAAAGGTGTATTTAATTGCATATAATCGCACCTGCTAGCAGAATGCAAGTTACAGTCAAAATCAGTAAAATTCATGCTAATCTTACATTAAGTCATAACAAATGAAATTTTTCGTTATTCGAAACATTAGATCTCCATGAATTACATCGTAAGCTGTGAAATTCTAGTGTTTTTTTTTGGTGTGCAGGAGTGAATTCTGGAGCTTGATTCAAGAACTGAATTCGAAATCTGGGACAGGCTCAGAGTCCAGAGATCAAGTCATAAATTTAGTTCTATAGTTATGGAACTATGAGTTCAAAATTTAGGTTCCCGTTTTAGTTCTAGAACTAAATTCTAAGCTTGAACTCCGAACCTTAAAAAATCAACTGAATTCACTGAAGTTCAGAGTTTTGTTTTTAACATGCAGGTTCTGAATTCTGGAAATGAATTCTGAAACTGAATTTACGAATTAAATTTTGAAACTGATCTCGGGAATTAAATTCTTGAAGTCAAATTTAAAATCCTGAATCCTGAATATTGTTCACGAATTTTGAAATTTCATCTTCAGAATTCTGGATTCGAATCTCGAGCATGAATTAAGGATCTAAATTCAGTTCCAAAATCTAGCCAAGAATCCAGTTTCGGAATCCATATTTAGGATTGTGTTGCAGAGTCATTGTTCTTAACTCAGAACCAATAATCTGGAACTGAACTTTGGAACTAAATTCTAAACTCAAAATTAAGATCTGAGGCCAGTGTGTTTTAGGGTGATTCAGAAGGTTATTTTCACGCTTCAAATCTGATTTTCTCAGAAACGATGAGAAATATAAAAAAAACCCAGCTGACAATCTCTTAGAAAATTAGTTTAGATTATTCTGTGAAAATTTCAGAATGATCCATTGACTTTAGCGGTCGAGAAAGTCTTTTTTTCTGAAGGAAGATTTGCATAGCTGAAAACGCCGTCTTTCAACTTGTTCATTGAATATCTTGCCTTCAAGGGCATGAATCAAAAATATTTCCTGGTAATATCTAGATAATTTCATTAAGATGCGATTAGTGCATAAAAACATAGGTGTTGTCGCGATAAAAATGAAGTGAATGTTATTTTTGTGAAGGTAAGTCGATTTCTATGCAAGCGCCATTTTTTCTGCTCCCGTTTTCTGGTTACGTAACGAAAAATGGGAGAGAAATAAAATCGGCTCAGCAAGGCTGCCAAACAAGCGGTAGCTTTATTGGATTTTCTGTGATGTAACTTGCAACCGAAAAAAGGCGGGTGGGTAATGTCAGAGACATAACTGGATGTCGTGAATACGAAAACAACTGACATGTTCCTTAACACTTCCGAATATCTATTAGTTGATCAATGTAGAATTGTATGTAGAATTGAGTTTATTTATTTTATTGAAGGAAACTATCAATATGCTATAGGGATTCGTTTCTAGCATTCAGAAGGGTCAAATTGCGTAATTCTCATTTTTCTCAAAAACAAAGAAGGCTTCACTTGATCTCGATTACTGTGAATTTCACACAGCGAAAAGTGCACAAATCTAACCAAGCAGTTCTAGATTTTCACTAAACTGATGATATTTACATTTGATTTGCGAACAACAAATCCTAATAGTTCTTTAGAAAACTTTTAGAGCCATTAGAACGGCTGATTTTGTGTGATGCTCTCCACCGTTGTTTTTTCATCAACGCAAATGACTGGCAGCTGTGACGTAATCGCTCTTGTCGGAGACGAAACTAGCTTTGCAAACGACACAAAATACATCTGCTCGCAGTGGCGATAGAATCCAAACTGATCCAATTTTTGTTAAGAGCTTTCTTTTTACGTGATTTCGTTTGTAGCTTTTTCACTAATGGGCGGTCCTAACGGCTATAAAAATAGCCGCATACAGAAACTTAATGTCGATTATTTCATTTCGGATTTGCATAATTTATTGAAAAAAAAAACTATCAATATGCTGTAGGGATTCGTTTCTGCCTTTCAGAAGGACCAAATTGTAGAACTCACTATGTTATTAAGCACTGTTCGGAACATTTTCTCGAACGATTTGTTGTACAGCAGCAGATATTTTGTTCTCTTCCTCAGAACGCGTTCTGATTGGCTGGTGTTGACATGGGTCAAATGAGACAGGTTTTTCAATAGTGTACTATTGAAATACTTCAATGCTTCAAATTTTCGATTCTATTGGTAGTTAGATTATATAAATCCTTTCACAGATCACTGAGCTATGAGCTTTAAAAATACGAGAAAGGCAAACGCGCCTTTTGAATTATCCTTTTTGATACTCGTTTATACAAAACATTTCAGAAAAGTTTAATTTTGAATTATTTGGGATTATGTCACACAACATAAAATTGTGATCATATTTCCGATTATGTTGATTCATTATATACAACAGGAGATATCCACGATCAAAAACTTATCACTCTCTCAGAGGGTAAATTTTCAAAAGGCACCCCATAGTAAAGTAAGTCGTATTCACAACAAAAATGCTTTAAATATTTCAATATGTTAGGTAATTCAGAGCCACGGGCAAGCGAAGCAATAAATCATTTCAATGGCTTTCTGATGTACGCACTGCCAACCCTTCATAGCGATGAGGATCAATTCTATCCATTTGTCAATCACTAATATGACTATAATTACGCCAAGCACATTGTGAGCAAACATAAATACAACAGCACTTCATTCGATGTCTGATGGATTGGTGAGGATAACGATAATGAGTATCATAATCACGAAGCGTACTCCAGACCCTTTCTGCTTTCCACAGTACGATGCAACTCTAAAATCACCATTTCCACGTGAGCACATCATGAGCACATGTCCTGTACTCTCACCCCGTCCCGTTTTCGAGTGTCCACCAAGCGGGCGGGCGTGGAAAATTTCGATTCCCTCCATAATGACCCAATGTATTGTACGACCCGAGAATGTAACGAACGTTTTTGGAAATAGGCTAACCGGGCACACCAAACACGGATGTGTGTGTGAGGCCCTGATCCTGAGGGGATTTGCTCAAACCCATTTGAAATCACTTAAACTGTGTACGGTTGTCACGTTTGTACCGGAGACTATTGTCAGTTTTCGAACCGATGGTAAATAGTGTTGTAAATATGCGGCCACCAAACATTATTAAATGTTACTCACGTTGGTAAACTCATTCGAACGATGGGTGAGCTTTGAAATCCGTCCCCACCACCCTCCTTCACAGAATTGTCACTGCGCAGAGATCTCCAGAGACCTTGTTATGGGTCACGTCAATACGGCGCGCTCGAAACTCAATGATTTATTCACATGAAAATTTTCACTCCGTCGATTCAGTTTTCGAATGACAAACACATTTTTCGAACCGTGCGTTTGTTTTTTTGTTTTTGTGTAGCGAATGTCAGCATGTCCGAGTATTATAAATAATGCTAGCTTATTAGTTCGAAACATCCTTCTGCGATCCACAACAATCTTTTCCTTCTGCTATAACGTTATCGAATAGTTTCCGATATTTTCCTGAAGCGCAAAGCATCGCATCAAGCAGCAGGAAAATCCTCAACGTAAACAAAGCGAAAAAAAAAACTGAAAGATCACAGAAAAGCTAGAAGTTGATTTATTCATTATCTGCATAATAAATTTCAAACTTTTTTAAATTAAAATACCTCCACCCTACCTCGCTTCGAGCCGGAGCGAAACAGTGGGAAAACCGCCACGGGTTTGGAGTCCAACATCCTTACCGGTGCTGTCCGAACTGTTTCATCATCGTCCTCATCATCGTCATCATCGTCGTCATCGTCGTCACTATCATCTTCACCACGGTGAGTTTTTCATCGTAATTAGATCACTTTCCAGCGGGTGGAAAAGTGCGCAACCACCACAGAAGAAGCGTGAAACGAGCACGGAACGAACGTGACGAACATTCACTGCCGTTTCGTCGAACACAGTTCCTGGTGCTTATTTTGCATCGTGCACCAGCGCCGCAGCGGTTGGCTGGTTTAAATGCAGTCGATTCAACTGACACAACTGACGATACCTCGGCTACGACGATCTACTCCGGCTACTTAGCAGCTTTTGTCGGGTTGCAAATCTTGAGATATTTTCTGCACTGTTGAATGATTTTCTTTCAAGTTGTTGAGCAAAACTTTTGCTTGAGACGTGACTATGTATTTGCCAGTTGTAATACAAATTTGAATCAATTTCAACATCAAAAGCGTCCAAATTTGTTCTGACTTTCCAAGATATGAACCTTGATATCACATTAATCGCTATGGTTTGCTTTTTCCAAAGTTCATTCTATGGAGAAAAAAATAATCACATTAGTATGATACACTATGCTAACTCAAATATTTTTTGACGTAAATAAGTCTTATTAACTTCGGAACGCCTTTTCTAAATTCACCCTGTGAAAGAATGGGTAGAACTTAATCATATCTCGAGTTGAACTAAACTTAACTCTTTCTCCAATAACTAAATTCTTTCTCCAAGCCATCAAAGATATGATCAGCAAATTATGAAAAAATGTTCAACAATATCAGTCCTGATGTTTAACTGGACGAGTGTAAAAGATAAACTCTTGTGCTTTGAGCTGAACTGGACTTCTTGGTGAAGACCATTTCGGATGTCGTGGCGAGCAGTCGACTTCAACCAGCAGCAGCAAAGAACTGATTTTTTTTTATTAAACTCTACAACTGAATTCAGAGACTGTATTCTGCTCGAGCAGAATTCTGAGCTTAAGAGCTGAGTCCAGTAGGTCGCGTATAACCACGTGCCTCGCTCTGAGTACTACATTTCTCTCCTTGCTCTCTCTCGTATGTTAAAAATGACTCTCGATGGGTGGATGGCCAAGAAAGTTTTTATATTTTCGGTTACAAGTTACATATATTTTTTATATTGTCGTGTCACATATATTTTTTATATTGTCGTGAATACGACTTACTTTACTATGGGGTGCCTTTTCAAAATTTACCCTCTGAGAGAGTGATAAGTTTTTGATCGTGAATATATCCTGTTGTATCTAATGAATCAACATATTTTTTACTACATGCCATCGGAAATATGATCACAATTTTATGGTAAAATTTTCAGTAGTGTGATATAATCTCAAATAATTAAAAGCCGTTCTAATGGCTCTAAAAGTTTTCTAAAGAACTATTAGGATTTGTTGTTCGCCAATCAAAGGTAAATATCCTCAGTTTAGTGAAAATCTAGAACTGCTTGGTTAGATTTGTGCACTTTTCGCTGTGTGAAATACACAGTAATCGAATATCTCGGCTTTGAAGGCTTGTATCATAAATCTACTGTTACAAAATCTAGATAATTTAGTTTAGATGCGATTAGTACATAAAAACATATATGTTATCGCTATAAAAATAAAGTCTTGTGTTTTTCTGTGAAACAAAGTCGGTTTCAATGCATCCGCCATTTCGTTTTGACTTCCTGATAGCATTCTGAAAAAGGAGAGAGAAATAAAATTGGCTCGACAAGGCTGCCAAACACATTCAATCTTTGTGAAAGTTGAATATTTTTTCATTGTTCATTGGAATCCATGAAATGTCCAACCCATACGATAGATTAATGTGATAAAACTTCTCATCAAAATAACAAAATGTATGCTGGCAACCCGGTACAGTTTGCTCATATACGAGAGAGTACAAGAGAAATACGATGCGCAAAGGGAATTGAGCGAGCGACATGGTCGATTTAAAACTCAACACGTGACCTCTGTTCTCAGACCTTTATACTGAATCTGAACATGGATTTTGAACCAGAATTATGACAGAAAAATTCTGAACGTGGTGAACTACTGACGGAGATTTTGAGTCTAAATCTGAAGCAGGATTCTGGATCTGGATTACATAGCGGGATCCCGGGGAACGAAAAGGCCGATGAATTGGCAGCCATGGGCAGACAGTCACCACGGTACATACCGGAGGTCCCATCCGCTGACCTGATCACCTTATTCCGGGGGAGGCTCCAGGAACATCTATTAGGTCACTGGAGATCTTCTGGAGGTTACCTCTCCAAGATCAAGGGGGATTTGTCCCGGTGGACAGATCGACCAGATCGGACAGAGCAGAGAGCCCTATCCCGCCTCAGGGTTGGTCACACTCGTCTCACCCACGCCCACTGCATCACCCGCGGCAGCCCACCCTCCTGCCTGCACTGCAATGTAAGGCTCACGGCAGAGCACATTATCACCACCTGCCCAGAATACCACAACCTACGAACCCACTACAACATCAGCTTCTCCATTCGTGACGCCCTTTCCAACGATCCCGTATCCGAAACCACCCTAATCCTCTTCCTGAAAGACGCCCGCCTCCTAAACCAGCTCTAAACACCCATCCCTCAACTAACCATACCTCCTCCTTTTTTTTTTTTTTTTTTTTTTTCTCCAACCCTATTTCTTTCCGCTTACACCGACTAACGGCAGGGACGTAGCATCGACTTCCGGACCTCCCGGCTTCCACCGCATACCCTACCAAGGAACAGCACCGCTCCATGGGCCATCCGCGGGGGGAAGGCCCCCCGGGATGTCAACCATGACCCCCCGTCACCAACTACAGCACCGCTCCCACCAATGCACGGCCACGGCCTCACTGCCCGCCTGTCTTCGTCTCATCGGACCTCCCGGCAGCCGCCTCACCACCAGCAGAACGATGATATCGTCCCGCGAGCACCCACGGCTCCTCACCAACAACCACAGCACTGACACCCACAATCGCCCGAGATTCAGCGCTTCACTGTGTGCCATCCGCGGGGGAGGACCCCCCGGGATGTTGACCACGGCACCACCCTCCAACAATACAGCCTCGCCAACCGGAAACCGGCGACCGATCTACACCAATCCGATACAGGACACCACCCTTACGGACCATCTGTCAGCTGATGTCCCACTGGAATGCCGACCAGGACCTCCCCGCGGCCGAAGCGGAAACCGACCAGGACCGTACTACAAGAATACCACTCATGAAATGTATACAGAATTGTACATTGTAATGTACCACTGTAAACACCCTACTCCCCCCAACATAAGCAGCCTTTGCCCCACCCCCCTCCCACCCTAAAACCTAAGCCCCCCCCCACCCCAAACTCGATACAAACCCGGTGAACGACCGTAACTAGGTTAAAACCGGGTATAAATAAACGATATAATAATAATAATGGATCTGGATTCAGGATTCTAAACAAGAGTTTTTACTCTGACAATGTTACATGCACCAGAATCGTGTACCTGGAACTTGATCCTGATTTTGGTTTCCGATTTCTGGATTCAAGAAGAGAATTCTGGGCTTGGATTCTAGGTCTACATTTTGTATCTTGATTAAGGACTTTAATTCTGGATCTGCATTCTGGATAAAGATTCTGACCTTGGATCCAAGGGTGCGAAAATTTGACATTTTTTTAAACTGTCGCCAAGCCAACGATACGCGGAGCTGCTACGTTCAACAGCAGCCAACACGTAATGACACGAGAGCTTGGCGCAATCATGAGAGCCACGACACACGACGGCAATATTGAGAGCAGTTAATTTTGTCGCACTCTCTCACAGCAGTCAAAGTGATAGCGTTCGATTTGTGGTAGAATACGTACATACGTAAATAGTAGCTGCTTTGTTCGTTTTCGGTCAGGGGTTTCGAGAATGTCACGAGCTCAAAATGTCATGACATTTTCATAACCGGACTGTCATATTCGCTGTGACCGATCTGTAGCGATAAATTGAATGCGAACGGCGATGTTTTTATTACCGGTTCAATTTCAGTTTTGAAAAAATTCAATCACAATCATATGTTTCAAAAATGTTGTGTTGTGTTGTGTTGTGTTGTGTTGTGTTGTGTTGTGTTGTGTTGTGTTGTGTTGCGTTGTGTTGTGTTGTGTTGTGTTGTGTTGTGTTGTGTTGTGTTGTGTTGTGTTGTGTTGTGTTGTGTTGTGTTGTGTTGTGTTGTGTTGTGTTGTGTTGTGTTGTGTTGTGTTGTGTTGTGTTGTGTTGTGTTGTGTTATGTTGTGTTGTGTTGTGTTGTGTTGTGTTGTGTTGTGTTGTGTTGTGTTGTGTTGTGTTGTTTTAATATTTAGTAAGAGTATATTGCATTACTAATATCCTTTTCGATTCCCATGAGAAACAGTTGTATTCTGTCCACTGTCAAAAGCCTTGATATTTTAGCAAATAATACTAATATTGTTTAAGCTATAACGACAATGGTTTAGAAGTTTATTTTTGCATTATTTTATTCCTTTTTTGTTGAATCCTATAGATCATGCAATGTACGAGCCATCCAAAATCGAAAGGACAATCAAAGACATTCAGAAGATTTAACGGATAATTATACAGAAAAATGTTACATCGCGAAAAGATAATCAAATTCTCTCAGCACTGTTTATTGTGCCAACTTCGAACACGAAACTGACTTTCCAAAATCACAAAGTTTGTTACATAAAGTGCAGAAATAAATTCAAAAGGAAAAATGAACTCAGCATACTGCGAACTCCGAATGACAACAACCGGGAAAAGTTTTCTGTTTCGTTTCAATTTGTATTCTGCAAGCAAACTGTCGCCCTAATTGCATGGAACTGGAATCTAAAGTTGACCTACCGGCCTCCTTCAACTTTGCCGAAAAACTCCATCCATCGAATAGACGATGCAGGATGGCCGGCCAATCCATGAGCTGAGAAACATTTTGGCTGGCTAGCTAACTTCGCATCGATTAATGCGTTATCAAGTTTTGAAACTGGCACAAAATGGAAAGACGTTTCCAAAGTTAGCGCGGTGAGTCCTGTCCTAATGAGCACACTTTCATCCGTCCGTATGATAATGTAATTTAAAAGGCCGGCAGAAGGAAAATAATCACAAGCCAACGTGAAGGAAAAAAAACGGAACGGTGAAATTTCAAATTAGCCATTTGTCCATTGTCCCGTTCTTTCTGCTACATCGTTTGGGTTCACCGCAAATCATCGTGCCACTAAAAGATGTCCTCCTCCTACTCCGCCTCTTTCAGACGACCGACCGACCGACCGACCAAAGGTAAAAGATGGTTCAGCCTTTTGTTTGCATAATTTATTTCCGGCAACTGAAGGAGCAGTCGGTTAAAGAACATGAATAAGAAGGAAAAAAAAGAATCTGACTGTGAGTAAAAGAGGTAAAATGTGGTTAAAGATGCGGAAAACCTCCAACTCAGATATGATAAGAAACAAGTGTGAGGGAACTTTTTAAAGTATTCTCAGCTTGGACTAGCCACTGGTTTTTCTCAGAACGGTTTCAGTGACGAGGATTCAAATTTTCTACGAATAGTTGGAAAACTATCATCATATCCATTTTCATGTTCTTGTTAAATTGTGACTCTGAATTTGACTTGCATACGTTCGGTTTATGACCGGATATTTATTATTCTTCTTCTTCTAGTTAGTTAACCAAATTTACTTAAACTTGGAAATTGAAACGGGCACCGCAGGAAATGCATGTTCACTTCTTAGGAACTGTTCGAACTGGTCGACTGAGTTATGAAGATGTTCATTCACTGGAAAAGTTTCTAGTCTCAACTTCTAACTAACATGCCAGCTGAATAGGTATTGTGATGTGCCTGTCAGTGTCTGTCAGATCAGATGCAGAATTTTACAGAATTCTTACACGGCAGCTACAAAATCATGAGCGTCATTAATGACATACGAAGATCGCGAGAAGTTTTATTGCTCTCCTAAGCAAACTTGAAAATTCAGGAGTCCTCTTTTGACGCTATCCATGAAGCAATCCATTTTTCCAACTCTTCGAAGGATTGAAAATGTTGATCTGCCAGGCCGTGTGCCATCGAACGGAATAGGTGGAAGTCAGAAGGGGCGACATCTGGGAAATACGGCGGGTGGGGTAAGACTTCCCATTTCAGCGTTTCCAGGAAATTGGGCACATAAACAGACATTTTCGAGCGTGATCAATACGAAAACACTTTAAAGGCATTATCGTCTATGTATGTTGACCAGCCTCAGCCGGTACAGCCACCTATCGGAAAACTACGGAAGCAAAGTTGTACACCTGATACTTAAACGATGTTACTGGGTATGTTTAAGGTAAATGAAGATAAACACGAGAAAAGGTCCTAAGTGCAAATGAGAGTTTCTCTTTGTTTACTTTCTCTTTCGATTATCACGGTCCTATCGGTCATCCCTCTTTCGAACCGTTCACATAGAATAACGACTGAACCCATCGACTTTCGATCTGTAGATCAGAAATTGTTGAGAAATACAGGAATAGTCTGTAATAATTGAAAGAGTAAGTAAACAAAGAGAATTTGTCATTTGCACTTTGGACCTTTTGTAATGTTCATCGGGAAATGTTTCCGAATCAATTGGTAATTAAATTATATAAGGAGTGTATCGAAAACAAGCTATCCACAAATTTTTCTTTCAAATAATGATAAAAAACGCCTTTTTTTTCAAACTAAAAATTGATCCTTTATTGTACGAGGTTAAAGTTGAGCATAATGAAAACCGGATGAAATTTAAGTTATTCCTTCAAGAATTTCGAACTTTTGATCGAACGCTCTTCATCAAGGTCTGGACCAGTGTTGCAGCGCATAAATCCGAACAATACTGCACGAAATTTGAAGAGAGGTGCTCAATCTCTGAAATACAAATAATTCAAATTTTGTACGTATTAGGTTAGGGATAGTTATAAGTAGGTAGATATTGTAATAATTAAAATAAATATTATGATTAAACATTAGTATGTAAAACAAGAGTAACTAAAACACCTATTACTAATAACGAATCGTATGAACAACAAAGATGAAAAGCCAAAGGGTCAAAACACTTGTACTGTAAAATGTTGATGTAATACACAAAAATAAGATTAATAAACAGATATTTATGATGATGATGACGAAAATCAATCATTTCTTCTTGTGCGTTGGGTGGAAGCAGACGTCGTGGGAATGATTTAATCAACCAGCAGCTTCGGAGAGTGCACCTTCTGCTTGGTTGAAAACCTCAAACGCTCAGATCGCAACTCTTATTTGGACTTCAATCGTCAGGTGGAGCAGTCGCTAGTAATGAGAGCAGACCTTAAGCGTTGTATAAAACCTCGAACGCTCAGGTCACAGAACCAATTTCATTTCGAAGAAGATCGATTACATCATCCTGTTGGTGGTCGTTAGCATTGGAGAAAAATACAACGGAAAATGGAGCCCTTCTAATGGCTCTAAATGTTACCCAAAGAACTAAAGAGATTGCTTCTTTGTGAATCGGAAATTAAAATTATCAGTGTAGTGCAAATCTAAGATAATTTAATCAGTTTTTTTTTGCAATTTTCACAGTTACAAATTCGCAACAGTGTTCAAAATCGTTTACATCCAATCAATGTTTGATATCTCAGAAAATTACACAATTTGGCTCTTTTGGGATGCCAGAAATTAATCTCGTTCAGCATTTTGATAGTATCTATTACTAAAATATTGAAATCCGAAATAATCGACATCAAAATTTGCAAATTGCGCAATTCACACTATCGATCAACTAATTTATATTCGGAAGTATGAAGTAACAGTGTCAGTTTTATTCGTATTCACGACATCCAGTTATGTCTCTGACATTACACGCCTTAACTTTTTTGAACTCCTGCATGTTCCCAGCTGCCTTACCAGTCTTCTTGAAGACCCTCTTCACGATGGTAATTTGGTGGATTGATATTTTTCTCAACGAAATTTATACCCTTTTCCGCAAGCCAATTGAGAGTGGTTTTGGCATAGCGAGCCGATGCTAAATCCCGCCAAAACAGTGGAGGTGTACTATTCTTCTTATATAAAGGCAGCAATCTCTTCTGAAGACACTCAGATCGATAGATTTCTGCATTTATAGTTCTGGTAGTGTACAAAATGGTTGACTTCAAACCACAGGAACATATTGCTTGCCATACCAGTACCTTTCGACCGAATTTCTCCACTTGAATCGACCTATCCGCATCGCTTACATCCTTCCCAACGACGACAGTAAAGTATTGTGGACCTGGAAGGGTTTTTGAGTCCTCCTGTACATAAGTCTCATTGTCTATCAAAACGCATGCATCCGGACCCTGCAAAAGACGCGAATACAATTTCCTTGTTGCTGCTTGCTTCTTCTGTTTTACACTTTGTTCCGAGGTTTTCTGCTTCTTGTAGGTCTTCAGGTGATTTCGCCTCTTGATACGCTGGATCATTCCGACACTCGTTCCTGCATTTTTGGCCAAATCACGTATTGACATTGATTTGTTCTTCATGATTAGAGATACCACTTTCTGGTCCAGTTTCGGGTTGGAAGAACCGGGTTTTCTGCCTCTTCCTAGTAGCTCATCCAAAGAATAGTGTTCCTCAAACTTATTAATGATGATTTTAACACTGGCATGATGAATTCCAAACCGTTTCGTCATTTCACTTCCTTTTCAATACGCGACATTTTGAAAATGCAGAATTTCAACCGCACAAACAAGTAAACAAACGAAAGCTGACAGCCAAACGCGCAGCATGCTGAGCATAAAAAACCATCACAAATACATGCGTACAACACAAATGTATGTGGATAGCTTATTTTCGATGCACTTCTTATTGATTAAAAACATATTTTCATCCATTTTCACTAGTCATAGTCATGACTGTTATATACTCACGTATAACAGTTTGCGATACCAAATCGAGAGTAGTGATAATAAAGTTGCTTGGCTCAGTCTTAAGCAATTCTTAAAGGTAACTAGTCGCTCTTGTCTTTTTATCCGAAAATCTGGAAACGTTATAATGTGCATGTGATATTTAAAACCGTAATAGATTAATTGGATTAACGAAGTATACAAAAATGACCTTATGGTAGTTTGAATATTATTAGGCCCTACAATAATATACATGGAGAGAAATGGAATATGCTCTCTCACATATGTGCAAAATGACTCTCGATGAGCCGGGTGACCAGAAAAGTTTCGATATTTTCGATTACAAGTTTGGATAAAATGTGTCTGCATCCAATAAAGCTACCGCTTGTTTGACAGTCTTTATTAAACGATTTTATTTCTCTCTCATGTTTAGTTACGTTACCAGGAAACTGGAGCAGAAAAAATGGCGCGTGCATAGAAATCGACTTACCTTCACAAAATTAACATTCACTTCATTTTTCTCGAGACAACACCTATGTTTTTATGCACCAATCGCTTCAAAATTAAATTATGTAGACATTGTCAGGATAGATTTTTGTCTCATTGTTTTGAAGGCGAGATATTCAATGAACAAGTTGATAGACGGCGTTTTCAGCTATGCGTGTCTTCCGTCAGGAAAAAGACTTTCCCGACCACTCAATGGATCATTCTGAAATTTTCACAGAATAATCTAAACTAATTTTCTAAGAGATTGTCAGTTGGGTTTTTTTTATATTCGTTGCCGTTTCTGAGAAAATCAGATTTTATATGTGAAAATAGCTCTCTAAAACACATTGGTCTCAGCCCTTAACTGTAAAATTACACTTAACTGAAAAGTAATAAATCCTATAACCCACAGCAAATGTGTCATAGACATACTTTAAACCACAGATTGACACGAACATAATTTTGTGAGAGAATTTTTTTAACAAAATTTTATTGTTCAATCCACGCTTTAGTTATTTTATTTTCGGTGAGTTGTTCTTGCTAATTTGTAAGACCATGCAAAACGTTTTATGAAAGCTTCAAAAAATTTAAAAACTATTACATTACTTCTAAAAAGAGGAATTGATTATAGCTGTCATAAAACCATAGGAGGGGGTCCATGAAATTTCAAAAATTGAAAAAAAAATTGATGCCAAATGTCTAAATACCAGAAACTTCGAGGACTCAAATTTCAAACATATTTTTTTCAAATCGACTCTGCAACTTAGAAAAGTTTTGAGATTTCCGAAATGAACATTTTTTTATGCCAAATGTCATAGTATTTGAAACTTCGGGATCTAAAATTTAAAAAACAATTTTTTTTCGACTCGACTTTAGAAGTTTCGCAGAGTAGAAAATTTTATAACTTAATTTTTTAAAAGATTTATCTGAAAATAGACATAGGGATATTTTAAGTGCTTTAACTTTTCAGCGCTACCGCTTTACGAAATAAGAGATGGCCCCAAAATATTGGCACCCTAATGTACCTAGTAGAGATGGTCGGGTCTCGGGTATTTTACCCGAAACCCGACCCGTACCCGTACCCGACGGGTTTTTGGTCGGGTACGAGTAAAAATTTTTATTTTCAATCGGGTACGGGTAAAAAAATTTACTGCTCACTCGGGTACGGGTAAATTTTTTTTTTTTCTGATCGATTACCCGACCATTTGTACTTCACATAAATATGTTTACAAGTTGACGAGAATTTTTTATTACAAAACAGTTCTTCCGAAAAATAAACAATTTGATTAAAGGGGTTTTGTCATTCGCGCCTAGGACCAGACCTGACAACTGGCTTCTTTTTCCAGAAAAAAAAACATTTCTTTTCTTCATTTAAAAAAACGATTAATCATAGTTACGTGAAAAGTTATGAGAATATTTCCCGCCCTACTTTGTTTATAACATATTTAATAAGACACACTGCCTTAGCTCTAAGATGTTGCGGTCGGAATCTACTTTTCACGTAGGTTTTAATGGACCGCAACACAGACAAAAATAATGAATTTTACAGGTGACAGAATTCTACAAACGATACAATGCACAACTACTTAATTTTTCAAATGACGCAATATTCCACTCACACAGAATTTTATATGCTCCGAGTGTAATTTGCACTCGGCTACCAAGTGCTGCTGTCTGGATTTGTATGAAATACGACGCTCCATTTATGTGCATCTTATAAGATGTAAAATCACAAGATTTTTTCGAACTGTGCAATTCAAAGCTGTTTAATGCACAATCCAGTAAAAATTATTTGATTCATATATAAAATGTAGCGTAGTACTCATATATTATTCAGATACCAGAAAACTGATATTTTAAATATTGGTTGGAGATTCTTACCATAAAAACATGAACATTTATTTCAGAAAATCTGCATCTGGATGTTCGCATAACATTCATTTTCGTCACGTATAATATTCAATTTGACATTTGGAACCATTTTACGTGATTTTTCAAGTGATTCGAATGTGAATTTTTATTTGTGTGTCAAGATAATGAGCACGCTTACTTGTGGTTCTAAAGAATTGGGTCAAAAGTCGCACTGTTTCGTAAAAACCATACCTACCCAAAATTGAATACAACGGGTATTACGACATATTGGGTAAATATGCTTCTCAAAAAATTTGAGTAGATATTACTCCCTTTTGTTGACATTTGTAAATGAAAATAAAGTACCAAAGACATTGGAAATCCATCTATCAGGAATCAGGAATCAGAACAAATTGGCTCAAATGGCACGTTTCCCTTGATATTTGGAGGTTTGTGCCTTGCCATCAATTTGTTTTTAGCATCATTTTCCCGATATATAAGAGGGAAGGATTGAAAGGAAATGGTAAGGGTTGGACTAGGAGGATGGGAAAAATTGACGACACAAAAACACATAAAAGCAGAAGTGAATTCTGAACCTCTACGAGGTCCCGAACAGTCTGCTGTTCATAAAACCTCCAACCCCCGAGAGGATTTAGAGATCTTACAAAAGCGACACCATTCTGCACTCCCGGAAGAATGCAGAACGACTCGCAGTATGTACGAGCAGAAGTAAATTCGGTACCCCCCAAAGGATGCCAAACAATCTGCTAAACCCTATTTAAGGTGAATACAGAAGGGATTCATTCACTCCAGGAAGAACGATGAACCCTTCTGACTATAGCTCCTTACCACATTGGGTGAGAAACGAGAGAATATCCTTCAATTTTAGCTCCGCATACACAGACTCAACCATGTATGGAGAACCAAAAACCCGGATACGTAGTTGCGTCAATGCGGGACAGTTACATATCAGATGATATGAAGTACCATAATCGCATTCACACAAATCACACGAATAATACTCAGCACGTTGAATAGTAGCCATGTGATAATTGAGTTTGCAATGTCCAGTCAGAGCTCTGACCAGAATACTGCAATGTTGCTTGGAGAAATGCAGTAGACACTTTGACATTTTCAGATTTAAATCTGGTAGAAATGCTTTTGTCTGAGCGCAAGTTTGCAAGCTGCGCCAGTAGCTGGCATGTTTGGATGCAGCCCAAGAACGAATCTTGTGCTTTATCCAACTAGTTGAAAGTGGTAAAGCTGGTTCAGGACCAACGAAATCATTCGTTGCACCAGCTCTAGCCAACTCATCAGCCCATTCATTTCCAGTAATACCAGAATGGCCGGGTACCCATAAGAAGTAAACAGCATTTGAAATGCTGAGGTCTTCAATTTGAGTTCGACATGCGATCACTAGATTCGACCGTGAGTCATTCGAACTTTAAGTGCTTTTAAGGCTGCCTGACAGACGGAACAAAAATAAATTCGCTTACCACAGATCCTCTGCTGAAGTGCCGATTGTACTCCACACAGAATCGCGTAGATTTCTGCTTGGAACACAGTACAGTATCTACCAAGTGAATGAGACTGCTCCAGCCTCATTTCACGACAGTAGACACCAGCACCAGCACGACCATTCAAGAGAGAACCGTCCGTATAACAAACTATGTGTTTGTTATACGGACGGTTCTCTGTTGAATTTAACATTTATTTTTGAACTAGCGGTTATTTCGACATTGGTAACCTCAATGTCACTTCTGATTTGACAGAAACTTATCCTTCCGCTGAACGAAAATGGTTGTGTATACGCTTGATGAACGCGTAAAAATAGTGCAGTTTTACTTTGAAAATCATGGTAATGTTGCGAAATGTGTACAAAAAAATAATCTTCTCGGATGAGGCACATTTTTATCTCGGCGGGTATGTTAATAAGCAAAATTGTCGCATCTGGGGGACGGAAAACCCGCACGTTATCATGGAGAAGCCGATGCATCCTCAGAGAGTGACGGTTTGATGCGGATTTTGGTCTGGCGGCATCATTGGGCCATTTTTCTTCGCAAATGAGGCAGGAGCCGCGGCCACGGTCAATGGCGAGAGCTACCGCGCCATGATTAGCGATTGGTTCTTCCCGTTACTTGAAGAGGAATGAAATTATATTCCACAATTAATCGGAAGGATTGTACTTTAATATGAAAAGATAAATTTTGAAATCGGATGAACCGTTTGTGTTTTATTGCATGTTTCAAAAAAAGTTACATGGCGGACCCTGTATTCATGCTTCACAGTGTATTTATATGTTTAAATGTAAACAAGCATTTTAATGTATTTTACTTACCAACTAGAGCCTGATACGGCTCGATATCTAAAACACTTTATTTTTTCCATACGGAATTTTGGTAAAATTTTTACTACTCATTCGGGTCGGGTACGGGTACAGGTAATTTTAAATCGGGTACGGGTAAAATTTTTTATTTTTTTTCGGGTACGGGTCGGGTACGGATAAATTTTTTTGCTGATCACTCGGGTACGGGTCGGGTCCAAGTATAAGAATTTCTATACCCGACCATCTGTAGTACCTAGCATGAAACACTACAAGGAATAGTTCGTTGGGTTGTTTGAGCTGTTGACGTAGTCAACAGTCACTGCTAGTTTCTATTTTGGACATTTAGGAAGCAATTACCTTTTGTGTTCCTCATATCTCTGTTAGTATTACGGTGAAATGTACTTTCGATATTTTTCAGAATTTTGATTTTCCTGAAAAGTATCGTTAGTTGGTTATTAGAGGTGTTGTGTCAACATAATTCAATTGAAAACGAAACACTGTTTGTACAAATCCAGTACAAGTAATATCGTATTACTAGTCATGCAATGATTCTGAACGCAATGAATCGGCTGCAAAGGCTGTTGAAACAGAAAGGCCAAATTTCACAAAACGAATGTAATGCCAAGATTTTGCTTTGCTTTGTACGGACAAGTCGATTCTACTAGGATGCATGATGTCATCTCCGATGAAAATCATCCAGCACTCGAAGAGGTCGTTAAATGGGTCTTGAATGGGAAAAATCAGAAGAACTCCGACAAAAATCATTGCCTCTCGTGCAAGGCGAACGGCGCATAAAAATTCACAGAAAGCTGATGAGCATAGAATGCTTTTCCACGTCACAAACGAACCGCCCATAATGAAAGTCGATTCAATAACATATTAATTTTGATGATGTGAAGAGCCTCAGCTTAAATAGTCGCGTCCATTCTATGCGAAATGCAAAGAGATTCAATGTGAACAAAATTGTCGTCTCTGTTGGGGGAAACTAGGAGTACGGTATGATAAACATGGAAAATTATACATTGTTTGTTATTTATTAAAGTTTCGACCACCAAATATCTCAAAAATGTAGTTCCACGTTTTTACCTTTTATATATATATAAAAAATAGGTATAGAATTCGCTCAAACTTTCGAAAAATTTTCCGAGGCCCGGAGGGCCGAATGACATATACCAATCGATTCAGCTCAACGAACTGAGCAAATGTCCGTGTGTGTGTGTATGTGTGTGTGTCTGTATGTGTGTTGTCAACTAAGAGGTCGTGATCTCAGAGATAGCTGAACCGATTTTGATCAAACTAGTCGCAAATGAAAGGTCTCCCCGTCACCCAAAACGCTATTGAATGGTTTTGAGATAGGATGTTTACTTTTTGAGTTATACGGAGTTTTATGTCAAAATTTTCAGTTTTTTGACAGTATCTGTCACAATTGACCTTGAAAACAGAATATGTTTTTAGACTTAGATTCCGCACGGTAATAGCTATCCAACAAGCCATAGTTTGTTAAAATCCGTCCATTTTTAACGGAGATATCAATATTTTTGTGTAAACGACTTTTCCCCTTATTCCAGCAGTAGAAGTTTTGAGCACTGTATGACAAAGAAATGCTTGGGAGCCACAGAAAACACGATTTTATACTGTGACATACAATTGTTTCTAAGTGCCCAAAAGACTGTGTACAGCATCCTTTTTCATGACAATTTGCCTCGGACCGATTTTAGCACGGTTCGTTTTTGGCAACATAATCGTTCGAATATGGCATTTATAAACCAGATGATATCAGCATTTTCGAGTTGAAAGTAATTCCATAATTATATTGAACATAAACTACTTACAGCAATAAAAGCTCGAAGAACATAACTTCCATATACCATACGACTCAGTTCGTCGAGATCAGCAAATGCGTGTGTGACAAATAATTTCACTCAATTTTTTCGGAGATGGCTAAACCGTTTTCTACAAACTCAGATTCATATGAAAACTAGTATACTTCCAAATTTGGATCCGACTTCTGATTTCGGAACCACAGGATGACATGTGAAACGAAATTAAAATAATGCAATTCATTTTTCTCGTAGATGGCTGAACCGATCTGAGATTCAAATGAAATCTAAGAATCATCTATGATTCAAATGAGAGGTCTTAAAATCCTATAAAAATTAGTCAGATCCGATTTCTGATTTAGGAGATACAGGGTGATTAGTATAAAAATGTCCATTTCACATAAATTAATCAGGTTTATCGGGTTTGCAAATTTGGATAGTCGATTACCAAATAAATTTATTTCAGTTTAAGCGGTATTCGTTTTTGGATTCGGAATGTACCCCCAAATTTTAATTCGCACTACAATTTCTCAAAGATGTCTACACACTCCTCAGGTGAATTTATCTGATTTCGGCTACACCGATCTTAGAACTCCGGATCCAGTTTCGAATCGTTTCCCAAAGTTTAATCATTTTTTCAAAAAGGCCAAATCGAACTTCAAAAACAAAAATTTAAATTAAAGGACTTAAGGTCCCATACAAAATTGGTGAATTTTATCCGATTCTGGAATTACAGATGATGAAATTTTAAAATTCATACCGATATAGAAGATGTAAATTGTTTGGCGTATTAATTTATGGCCATTCGAATCATTTTGGGTTATGCTAGTTCCTGAATACCAGCTCTGGAAGTACCATAAATAATGACGAAAAACTCTAAAGTGGAACTTACTTCGACATCTCATGGAATGTTCAATCGAATGTCACACGTTAAGATTGAAATTCGATACGATTTGCAGATTCGAAATTACAGGGTAATGAGCGATTAAAATCTCAATTTGCCGTTTAAAACGACGATAATTAAAATAATGTCTTGAGAACTAAAACACCTAAGAATATCCATGCAAAAAAAACACAGGCGGATTCATAAAAAAAGGTATCATGTCACTGCTAGGTGGATTAATCACGTTTTTTTTTGTATTTTGAATTCGCATTCCTATATAGAATTTAAATAGTAGTCCTACGTCAAAACGTGCGATATCAGTACAGTGAATAGTAGATGTCTACGCACTAGCATATTTGATAAGATCCACCATTAGCCAATTTTCGAGGAATGGTAATCGCTTTCAGGGAGGAAGGGGAGCTTTCCCAATGGTTTTAGAAAATCTAATTTTTGCTCTTTAAGAGGTTCGCAGAGAATCATATCTTTGGTAGGTCCAAATGTACATCCACAATCGAGAAGAGAGCGTCTCTTACTCATGAAGAATAATTGTTACAGTCGTCGGGGAATGGCGGTTTTGTATTCTAAATAACTGTAAAATTGCATTTTCATGTATATCAATGATAATGATGAGAAAACTTTTTTTTTTAATTCAGTATAATTTCCATTCCAATGATACACAGTTCTGAGAAATCATTAATATATTGAATTTGAAGCAACACTAAAACACGTACTGCTCTAAACAATTGCTGACGGAAAAAAAATTTTTTTTCGTGAAAATGAGTCGCGACTTTAAAAACCTACCAGGGGTTCGCGGAGCACTAGTTGGGAATAGCTGACCTATGTCATCAATATACAGAAGAAATTTTAGTAGTTCAATAGTGCTTCCTTGTGTGGTTATTGCTGTCTCCTTCGATGGATACGATTTGTGTTGTATTAGTCAAGAAACTAAGAATAATTGAATTAGCAATGCCCCAGTTGCCATAGAAATCATGTTTGTCCAAAAGTATACTATAATAATCTAACGTGTCGGAAGCTTATTTTAGGTATAAAAATCAGGCACCGACTTTTTTTTCATCGATCTCGCTTATAATTTCGTCAACTATTTCAATTACAGCGGTATGTGTGTTAGAACCTTGTCTAAAGTCATATTGGAATTTATGGAGGATATTGTGGTTGCTTCAGAGTTCGATAAGTTTACGTAGTTCAAAATAAAATCTTGTGATTTTACATGTTTTAAATGGAGGATCGTATCTCACACAAATTTATATTCGAGACCATGTAAAATTTAGTTATTTGAAAAATATTAATAAACAAAAACAATCAGAAAGCGAGAAGATTAGTGTTTTATGGACAGAGAAGATGTTTGGATAGAAGGTATCGGTCGGGTGACGGCCAGGATGTAGACCATGTTCGATGTACGTTGCTACTATGTCTGTTTCGAGTTTTAGAATGGCTAAAGCAAGATCAGAGTGACGAAATGGTAGCGCGTATGCACGGAATGCATAAGAACGCAGGTTCGAGTCCTGTCCCTGACCGTATCTTTTTCCAAAAATTCATCTTTTCTGTTAGTTTTTCTTTCACTTGGCTTCTCCAATATATATTTCCGCTCAGTCATTGCAAAAACTGAATCAGAAAGCATTTTATGCAGCTGATTAAAAAATAAAAACCTATTTAGCTTGAATAGCACACATAGAAGTAACAGGAGCGCAGGCTAACTCTAGGCCAATTCCAATGCATCATTCAAACACAGCTCCTGCTGTGTGTTCGAGACATGCAATATGTTCGTCGTTTGGAAGGCGTGGTGGATTAGTGGTAGTCTGGGGATGCTGGGGACATTGTTGAAAATGCTTTTCCGTTTTGGAAAAGAATTGTGGGTCACGGATTCGTTTTCCAGCAAGATAATGATCTTAAGCAAACTTGGTAAATTTGGTCTAACTTACATCGCTGTCAGAGAGAAGCCGAAGAAATCAAATATATGGCAAGGTCTCCTCAGTTCTCAGCCGGATTGTGATCCGATCGGGGTTGGTGCGGGACTCTAGTGCGACAGACAAGTGAGAAAATTACAACCAACCAATATAGAAGAGAGCTTTGGACGTTCCTACAGAATTACTTTATTTTCGATAGCACTTCAATTTGCAATATATCAAATCGAAAGTTCTGAGGTTGAGCAATCAATCATCGTTTTGTTCAAGAAATCTATCGTATATCGATCCCGGCTGTTTTATTAATCAACGCATTTCTTGATTGCCCTGGTGTCCCAATCTTCTAGAGCTGTTGGCAATCTGTGCAACCAGTTCGCCAAGCCCACTGCGGATATCTTTCTCTCTCTCTCAATCTTCCGTGCCCATACTTCAACTGGGTCGTTATCGCATTTGGACACCGTGTGTACATGTGTTTGTGTGAGTGGGTGTGTGTATGCACAAGACCTGCATATGCGCTTTACTGCAATATGACCGGGCACATTCCGTGTCAACTATCCACTGGAACTCGCCCGGTTCGGGGGTGATTCAGGCCGTCACACATAATCTAAGTTATGGCTCTCGGAGGATGCCTGACAAGCCATTATGCAGACTGATTCTCTCTCTCTCTCTCCCGTGTACTCTGCCCCGCAACCCCAAGCAAGCCGGTTAGCTGTTAGCTACCACTGCATAACTGCCATCAGCCACCCACGAAGCGGTTCCATTATCACGGTGGTGTTATCTCTCCATTAAATTTGCACAGCACAACTGAGGATGGCTGGTTGACATTATACGCAGTGTTGCAGAAAAAAAGTACACACACAGCTACAGCCTACAAACATCCTTCAGCAGTGCCAAAGAACCGGATCCAGCATCCCACAAGCGTGTACTCATCGTTAACTCGCTTCCTGTGACAAGCATGCAGTTCGCCTACGCAGCAGCAGGCCGCCGAGCCGACCTTCGTCCGTGTGCCTATTTAATGTCCCATGGATCAAATAACTCAATTTTATTATACCACTCCAATCAGACAGTCGCGGCATTTGGAGTACATGCCGGGTGCGGGACCTATCACGTGAACCTACAAGCAGTCATCACACGAGATCATCTACTCGACGATGATAATGATAATGATAATGATAATGATGATAGCAATGGTAATGCTCTAAGTACATTGTAAAAGCATGGAAATTTTTCGTTTTTTTTTTGTTTTGTTTGCTCCATCATCACCCTTAACGCCGTGCAATGGGTGAACGGCTGGATTAATAACTGGGTATGTGCTTTCGGCTCTAGTTCCATGTTCAGGTATTATCAGCATATTTAGGTGGCATGTCGGTAGCTTATCACCGATCATATTATCATTGTTTGATGAAAGCATCTCACGGGAACGGAATTCCCAAGTAACCAACAATCATCAGAAACGATGTCATATATTCACCTTATATACATATGTAAAATCACCCGATCGGCTAATCAGTCGGACATGCTACTGTGAAGCTGATATAAAACCAAATGCAATTAAACATATGAAGTTTGTTGTCAAGAAATACATTCACTCGAATCCTTCTTTCCGCTTTATCATTAACAAAACTTAATTTAAGAGACAATACCCGAGTAAAGTCTAACATCAAAATTAGAACAAACTGATATTTGATTATGATAGCAACATCAGATTGAAATCCTAATGTGATATCGACTCATCAAATTTTCAATTAATATCACATTGTGTTATCATTTTGCTGTTTAAAGGCAAAAGTTTTGTGAAACTCAAAAAATGAAAATATTATTATTTTAAAAACTTAGTAAATCCATTGAAATTGAGCAAATTTCAAATGGCAGCTCAAAAATACAATGTTAAGTTTCAATGGAAGAATTATTCCTTGTTGCCTTTTACAAAAATGCTTTGACATCCTGCCGAGATCCTGCAGTTCACCGCAACCATAACCGCGAAGATTCGATTTTTCTCAACATTTTTTCAACTTTCACGCAAATAATGCTATTTTTTTAACCACGAGAATATTGGTGTCAAACCACACGTCTGGGAGGCATTAGATAAATTAGCGATCATTGGTACCACGTTTGTCTGAAGCAGGTCATTCTGAATAGTGGCTTTGGCATTCCCATCTCGCTGATCGTCTGCCGCTTATTGCAGAATTTGATATGAGAAATATATTTGACGTCATCGATTTCCTTCTAGATACATTAAGTATCCGATCCTGTAACAATTTTTGCGTTCAGTTTACAAAAATGTTTCGATATTTGTAATCATACGACGTTGCGAAGTTCATTCCAGAAATCGGGGACCTGGATGGCGAAAATAATCTACTCGCCAAACCCGTTCTAAAAATATACATAACTTTATATCCAACAGTATGGAAAAATACATTGTTTACGAAGTTCGAACATCGAATATTGAATGTCTCAGATTTCAGAACCTAGAGCTTATTTTTAATAATACTTTAGTGGCTTAGACGAGCCACCAAGAAAATATATGTTTAATTTGTATATTCCTAAGTAGTCCACAAACTATGTCGTAGACACTCTTCAAAACAATTCTCACTCCTAGTTATAAATGCTTAGAACTTCATATACTTACTAAAGCTAGATATTATGAGAAGTGTTTTATCAATCGTCTAATAGATCTTGGAACTTTAATACACTTTTCTAAAGAAACCGCCTAACTAAATCTTTATAATTTCGAGTCACAGGACTAATTCTGCATCAAATGATTGTAAATTATAAGTCTACGCCAGAACTAAACATTTACTGCAGAGATTCTGGTTCTATCTGTGGTCAGAAGCGAGATAATCGTTCATTGTCCCAATTAGTCGAAAAAACAAATGATCTGGGATATGTACCTTTTTGCCGGATTCCTAATTCACGTTCCCTGTGTTGTAGGAGACTTCACTGTAAAACGTTCGGTCTCCAGAGCCTCTAAATTCGTATTTCAAAGTGATTACATGTGCGATATGTGTGAGATCAAGTAGATAACTCAATTTAATGTTATAATATCTGAATGCTACAGCTTTGGATATGAGAAGGACAAAGAGAACATTTTTATACTGTGCTCAAAGAGCCACACTGCTATTCACGGTGGATACGGGATGGAAGCGACGCAACAAGTGTGCATTGACAGAAACTATCTACATACAACTTTGTGAAACAACACTGCTTGTCATATAACCGAACATTTTCCATCACCTTATAGCTAGCACTTACAGTCCATAGCAATCGCAAAAAGTTCTCATTCCAAATCACCTAAGTTCGAAACCGGATTCTCTCCGCGGTAGTGTGGAGGAGATTGCATGAAATCTTTTTTCTTGCTTGCGACTAATATGGAGATTGCATAAAATCTTTTTTCTTGCTTGCGAGTAATATCGCCTAAATGTTTATTATCCCGAACCTTGTTTGGCTGTTCTATTTTTAGATGATGCTCGTGACGTGTCATTTCGAGAAAATCTACATCATATTAAGTTTTCAATGTGCTTTCACTGAGAGCAAAACTAGTTTCCAGTTTGATGTCACACAGTATTTTTTTTGCTTTCAATTTTGATCTTTTAACCGTTAAAACAACCAAAACGATAGCAAATTAAGTAATCGATATATACGAACAGCACAACATCAAATTTAGTTTTCTTTTTAATCTCACACTCTACTCGGGTAGAAAAACAAAAAGAGTTATAAGCCCAGAACAGATGGATAGATCAGGAGACAAGAGTCACAAATTTAAGCTTTTTAAAAAGTCACAAAATATGTGTTTAGCAACAATAAATAGTACTTTAATAAAGCATAATCTCTGGTTTAACGCAACATGGTTCAGAATGGATGTCGTTATTATTTGTGTTGACACAATTTACGAAGAATGTTAAAGTGGTTTTGTTGATTTAGCATTGCAGTAATCTATAAGTAAATTCATTTTCGATTTTTTCCATAATGGTGTTGAAACAATTCAATTCAACAGTAACGCTAGTATTTTTTTGCAATAATGTCTTATTCAACATAATTTATTTATTTCTTGTTAGGTTAATCGGACAGATGTCTAAACTAACCGAAGGAGTGATAAATTTTATTCATATGATATAAAATCAGACAGACCCTTCAAGGCTGTCTTGAAAGGCTTATCAAATGATCAAAGTACCGATGAAATTAAAAATTAACTAAAAGAATTCCTTGGTTTTGCCCTTTCCCAAGTAATACTTATGAAAAAAAGAGCGAATGGTACTTCTAAACCACGCTCAGGAATTTCCCATGAACTTTACCTAATACACTTCAATCGAAGTGATGTAAACAATTTGAAAATTTTAGAAAAAGTACGTTTCATTTCCCACATTAAAATTCATTGGGAACATTATAAACGGCATAATCGTATTGCAAACTTAACGCAATGTCGTCGTTGCCAAGGCTTCGGCCAAGGAACCAACAATTGTCATATGGATATACGGTGTTTGAATTGTGGTAAATCGCATTCGAAAGACGTTTGTCCAAAGAACGAAACCACTGATAAATTTTCATGTTCAAATTGCGATGGAAATCATAAATCCAATTATTTTAAATGTCCTGTTAGGGAAAAAAATTTTGAACGCTCGTTCGCTTAGACAACAAGTCAAATCAACGACCTTAAATTTACAGAACATACCTGAAAATCAAAAAAACCGTTACAAATGCCACGCCTAACTCTTCTAAGGCACTGATTTCTTCGAATTTAAAACAAAAAAACAGGTACGCCTTCCAATTCGTCTTCTAACGAAAACAATTTATTGACACTCGTCATCATCTTCTTCTAATGTCAGTTATGCTAGTATAACAGGTAAAAATCTACCACCTATTTCTTCTAATGTAAATAATCGAAACACAGGACCGCCTTGCAGTTCATCTTCTAACGAAAACAATTTATTAATAGGTAGATCGGCCAAATCATCTTCTTCTAACGGCAGTCTACCTACAAGCATTCCTTCAATGCCATTCGCTTCTTTAAATGAAGTCGATTTAGGCGATATAACTGAAAATAAAATGATCTACCTACAAGATCAACTTTTTCAAACGATCATCCGTATGAATTCGACTTCATCACCGGCGAACAATTAAATTTCTTTACAGGCGATTTACTAAAACTCACAAGATATCGACCAAAATTTTTCATAATAGGGGACTTAAATGCTAAGTATGTCTAGTAGAATTGTAGGCAAAATAACAGTTATGGTAAAATACTTCATAATCAACTCTCAGCTGGTTACGTGACAGTTCTTCATCCCAGCTTCTCTTCCGTGAAAAACCCGTCTACAATTGATCTGGTTCTAACGGATCAAAGTCACATTTGTAGTGAACCGATTACTCATGCTGACTTTGACTCAGATCATCTTCCTGTAACATTCAGACTTTCCAACGAAGCTATAATTAATCCAATTAGTTCTATATTCAACTATCATAGAGCTAATTGGTTGGATTACAGATCTCACATTGAAAATCATGTGGATCATGAAACTATTTTAGATAATTCTGCGGACATCGACACAGCAATTGATAATTTGAATCATTACATTATCGAAGCTAGAGATCTTTCACTTCCCAAAGCTCAAACTAAATTAAATTCTCCTCATGCCAGCTCAGTGCGACTTGGGTTATTATGCAAAAGAAAGGTAGTCTTTTATTCAGAAATGAACTATTTGTAAAAGGTGAATTTATTTATCATTTCAATAGATAAAAAACACAATGCAAACTTCATCACTTTGCAGGCAGCACTCCCCAGTTGTTAGAATCAATGCCAGACAGCTAACAAACGCGAAAGAAACACGAAACGCAGCCCCAGTTTTTCCGCAGTGCACGGTTTTGTGGCACATGCTGTGCTGATATTGGCACCCGACAAGAGCCGCATGTGCGAACAAAAGGGTGTTGATGCATCCCTAAACCCAATTCCGAAAACCCAAACGATAAACAAATTCTAGTGTTTTTGCTTCGATCCTTGAAATTTCCCGGTGAAAGGCAGAGCGGCTTCGTTCCGGTGCCAAACGTGGGGTTCCCCACTCGCTCTCTGTCTCAATCAAAAGACCAACTTCTTCGGTTTGGAATTTGAACAGCTACTAGATAAGAAGATCATCGTTTTTGCTACCTACGTACTACGCGAGTTCCCCCCCCCCCCCTGAAGAAAACAACATGCAGATGCAAAGGGAATTAAGCTAAACTAAAGACGCCAACTCACAACCCAGGGGCGAATAAATATGCCGGAGGTATAAAACTTTCCAAACAATTTACACCTTCTGGAAAACAGATTTTTGCTTGCCGTTGTGGTGCTTGTTGCAACGAACGCCTAGGATTCTTGGTTAGTCGTCGTATATTCATGGACCACACCTCCGTCTTTTGCAGACTACCCACTTGGAAAATCTATTGCCAATGTTTAACGATAAATAGAATCTTATTAAAACGAGGAACGTGCCAAGCTATCAGCATTCAGCTCGTATGTGCTGTTCTCGAGTAGTAGGTGGAGAGACTGTGATGCAGGAGAAAGATAGAGAGAGATTGAGGGTGTTCACGCACCTTGGAGCCATGTTTGTGTACCGAACTAGGTTGAAGTTATAAAGTACTTAAGAACGACCTTCAGACTCAACTACTGCTAGGCTAATGAGAGTTTAGCAGTTTTGTTTTCTTGGTACTTCAACAGCAGATTCTAAAACCGAGCAAGGTTCGTTGGCTCAGGTGTTTATTTTGGCTATGTTAAATCCGTAGTTGGTGAAAATAAGTTGAACAAATATTTACAACTTAAGATTGATTGAGCTGTGGTTCAATAATGGAAATTAATCCCTCAGAAAACAAGACATTCAAGTTCTCCGAAAAATTGATTTAGTCGTTTCCAAAAATAGTTTTAGCTCCACTACGCCGTTGGTTTCATATACTGAATCTAATTTTTAGAATGAGAATTACTATTTGTGTTCCATGCAATCTGACTCAAAGGGTAAAATGAAAGTTGGAACTACAATTCGATTCGATTGGAAGTCGAGTAATTCTAAATCGAGCGGGGAGAATTTTGTAATGACACGACTTGGTTGGTACCATAAGCCTAAAAGTCAAAGGCTATAGCAGGATAAGCATGTAAAATCTGCCCCCAAAGGGAATTCATATTGTTATACCACATTCGAAAGGTCATAGACTGAATACAAATTTCTCAAAGTTTCAACCCTTCAACTCCCATATTGACGGAGCTAGGGTGGTTCTATTGATTTTTATTTTATTTGATTTTTGAAGAAACTGCTTCTCCGAAAAATTTGAAAAAAATCAGGCATGTTTAAGGCATTATGGGGATGCTTCACAATTTTTTTCAAAATTTTTGAAGATGTATTTCTTTCATTAAAAAATACTAGAAAATTTTGAAACATATTTTTTCCCTCTTCCAATTTTTGCACCACCCTGGATTTTTTTAGTGATAAATAAAGAATTTTTGGACATGTTAAAGTGGTATGTTTCCATAGTTTTTAAAAATGTGGACGACCAAAAAATTTGATTTTTTTCTAAAAAATTAATAACAGTCGACCATGCGTCCCCATCAAATTCTGAGAGAAGGAAACACATGGTGCTTTTTTCTAGTAGTTTATGCAACTCAAGCGCAGGGCTTAGAAATCAAAGTAACGAAAAGGAGGAAATGAGTTTCAACCTTTGCATAATACATACACGATCATACTTCGGGTACAACCTAGAAAGCTACAAAGCAAGAACTTACTGGTATGTGGTTTATATATGAATGGTAGTAATATATGAACGTCGCGAGTATCACACATATGCAGTTCGGTTACGGCAGTCAAGAACTAGAGCGGGTGTCAGTTTTTTATGTGTTGCTGATGGATGTAATGAAAGAATAGTGAAAGAAAGAATGAAGATTTCATTACAGCGTCAAAAGTTATCATAAAGATATGTTATCGAGGGATGTCTATAGTTTTCTGGAAAAATGTGTGATAAAGATAATATTGGAATTTTGTGTTTGAAAACGTCAATCGAATATCTTCATGATGGTTTTCATGGTTTGTAGACTGATAGCGCTATATATTTTTATATTTATTCTAAAATTTGAAACAACAACAGATATAAAAATAATAGTGATGATTTTTTTATTTTTCGTTTTTGAGTTATAACCTTTGCATAATTTCAAATCAAGCATTTATCGACCATGTCTATTAAAAACTTGATTCGCTGAATCGATCTCGTTAATTTTTGGGTATGTTGTGTTGAAAGATACATATTTTCCAGAAAATATCTGAGAATACATAATTAACTCAGTAAGTGATTTTCACTCTCAGAGGAACGCTTCCAGGTTTTTACAGGTTTAATAATTTTGTTCAAATTGCGAACGGGAAGTTCTAATAAGATAATATTATCAATCCTAGAACGAGAGCAACAAGTATCGGAATATAGTAGCTCTGGAATAGAAGCTTTTGAAAAGGATGTTCTGCCAAGTAATTTTGGATTTAAAGCTTTATCACGATATGACCCAATTGAGACACACAGATCACAAAAAAGCTATTCGGGCCGGTAATAAGTCTCATTTTTAAAAGCTTACAAGTACTATATCGAGTACACTACAAATTCGACTGGATATTTGGGAATCCAGCGCCGTTGCTGTGAATGCGTTATTGACAATAGAACTGTTGGTTGCTGTTCACACGAGGCCGCCATTATTCACTACCTTTCCGAAGGCGAAGAACAACTTATGTAAATTTGCGTTAAGAAATAAACGTATTTATGGAAAAACAATTCTAAGAAATCGATTCCAACCTTCATCAGTGGCCACTTTTGATTGACACCAATATAAAAAAGAAAAAATTTAACTCACTGCTGTTTCAACTCGCTATGTATTTAGTGAAATGTACAGAGCTGGCAAAAAGAAAACCGCGTTGTACGAGACCCAACAGTGCAAAACGATTTGACCATTTCATGAAACACTATCGAATCATCGAATAGTATATGTGCATATGTGTGATACTCGCGACGTTCATATATTACTACCATTCATATATAAACCACATACCAGTAAGTTCTTGCTTTGTAGCTTTCTAGGTTGTACCCGAAGTATGATCGTGTATGTATTATGCAAAGGTTGATACTCATTTCCTTCTTTTCGTTACTTTGATTTCTAAGCCCTGCGCTTGAGTTGCATCATGAACTACTAGAACAAAGCACCATGCGTTTCCCTTTTAAGAGAACTTTATGGGAACGCATGGTCGACTGTTATTGATTTTTTAGAAAAAATTAAATATTTTGGTCGTCCACATTTTTAAAAAATATGAAAACATACCATTTTAACATGTCCAAAAATTCTTTATTTATCACTAAAAAATCCAGGGTGGTGCAAAAATTGGAAGAGGGAAAAAATATGTTTCAAAATTTTCTAGTATTTTTCAATGAAAGTAATACATATTCGAAAATTTTGAAAAAAAATTGTAAAGCATCCCCATAATACCTTAAACATACCTGATTTTTTTCAAATTTTTCGGAGGAGCAGTTTCTTCAAAAATTAAATAAAATAAAAATCAATATACATTCAGTAAAAAGCGTTCAAGCAGACAGGTTGTGTTACTGGCTTGTGAGTTAACGGCTATCACCGAGTCAAGGCAACTTTAGCCGCAGGTAAACAAAACCCGCCTGCGCCTATTGCAAACGCAGCAAAAGCTGGTGTACAGCCAATATTCGGGGCGTTCCCGACTTGGAAGCAATCGAAGAAGGCCATCCCATTCATACGCACAGAGGTGAAGAGACACAGAGGTGCGAACGCATAGAAGTGCTCAGACACAGAGGTGCGGAGACGAAGGGGTGTAAAGGCACAGAGGTGCTAAGGCACAGAGGTGCTAGGGCGCATCAGCGCAAAGACAACCACCAGGTATCAGTTCGTATGGTGTACAGTACCGGTTGCGGTGGACAAAACGAAGCATTATCGTGTGGTGCTACACAAGAAGCATCACAACTCATCGTCAACAAGAGCTACAACGCTGTATCTAAGGCCAGGTACAGACAGCGTACAGACCAAGCTCAGCGAAGACCACGACGGCAGAGCAACGGAGATAGAAGACAGCAAATTTAAAATAGTTGGAGCGAGCTTCATGTCGAGTACCTGTGGAAAGCAGAAAGCGACTAACAGGTAGATCTATAACTTTATTTTATTTCACTTTAAAGTATATTCTCGTTTATATAAATTAGTTGAGATCAATTTAAACATATATATATGTAATGGATGATCTAATGGATGAGAATCCAGGAGATCCATCTCTGCCACCAGGCGAAAATTTAACGGTTCCTAACTCGCAGAGAACGAAGTTTTACAATGAAACTTCTGCGGGCCCATGGATAGTCTATTTTCGGCGTAAAATGAAGCCATTAAATTTATTTAATATATCTAAAGAATTGACATCACGATTTCCCGCAACCAAAGAGATCGTAAGAGTCCATAAAGACAAGATCCGTGTTGTAGTCGATTCCTTAAAGCAGGCTAACGAGATTGTTGTTTGCGAATTATTTACCCGCGAATATCGCGTATATATTCCTTCGAAAGACGTTGGAATAGACGGTATTATCACCGAAGCGGGTCTTTCGGTTAAAGAGTTGCTTGAGCATGGAGTTGGACGTTTTAAAAACTCTATGCTTGAGGGAGTGAGGATACTTGAGTGCAAGCAATTGTACTCAGCATCTTTCGAAGAAGGAAACAAAACTTATCGACCTTCAGATTCGTATCGAGTAACATTCGCTGGATCTGCCTTGCCTAGCCATGTCCACATCGATAGAGTTCGCCTTCCTGTTTGGCTTTTCATACCAAATGTTATGAATTGCACGAACTGCAAAAAATTTGGCCACACAGCTACTTACTGTAGTAATAAGTCGAAATGTACAAAATGTCAAGGGCCTCATAAGGATAATCTTTGCGATAAAGATATTGAAAAATGTGTTTATTGTGGGGAAAATCCTCATGATGATCTTTCAGTATGCGCTGCATTTAAATTGCGTAAGGACAAAATGAAGCTTTCTTTAAAAGCACGGTCTAAGCGCACATATGCGGAAATGCTCAAAACTATCATTTATGTCCCACCTTTGGAATCCGAAAACGGTTTTTCAAATCTGGTGGAACCAGAGTAATCTGACTCTGACGGAAATAGTGAAGATACCTCGTTTGTCACTCCTCAAGGGTCTGTTAAGAGGAGATTAACAAACCACAAAATACCAAAAAAGACTCCTAAAATTACACCTTCAAAAAAAGATCCCCGTGTTAAATCTAAAAAGCCAAATTTAAAACCAAAAACTGTGCCTCCTGGTTTGTCAAATTCACAAACCAATCCAGGAACTAGCACAAGAAAAGACAATAATCCAGTGGGCTCCATTTCACAGCCACCAACAGGATTACTGAAGTTTTCGGAAATTGTTGAATGGATTTTCTCAGCATTCAATATATCTGAACCCTTAAAGACCCTCATAATGGCATTCCTTCCAATAGCTAGAACCTTTTTGAAGCAGTTATCAGCTCAATGGCCAATTGTCTCAGGTTTTGTATCTTTTGATGGATAATTTATCACCCGCCGCAAATGATACAATCACTGTCCTGCAGTGGAATTGTCGAAGCATCATGCCAAAACTTGATTCATTTAAAGTTTTGTTGCATAGTCAAAAATGTGATGTATTTGCTTTGTGCGAAACATGGCTTACATCAAATATAGCTTTAAATTTTAATGACTTTAACATTATACGTCTCGATAGAGACTCTCCGTATGGTGGAGTGCTTTTAGGAATTAAGAAATGTTATTCCTTTTATAGATTAAACATTCCTTCGACTTCTAGTATAGAAGTTGTTGCTTGTCAAATAAACATTAAAGGAAAGGACATTTGCATTGCTTCGGTATATATTCCTCCAAGAGCTCAAGTTGGACAACGACAGCTTAATGAAATGGTTGAAGCCCTTCCTGCTCCACGTTTGATTTTAGGAGATTTCAATTCGCACGGAATGATGTGGGGTTCCGTTTACAATGATAGCAGATCATCTTTAATATATAATATTTGCGACAATTTTAGCATGACGGTATTGAATATGGGTAGCATGACTCGAATTCCAAGACCTCCGGCACGTCCAAGTGCATTAGATTTATCTCTTTGCTCGACTTCAATTCGACTAGATTGCACCTGGAAAGTATTTCCTGATTTACACGGTAGCGATCATTTACCAATCATCATCTCAATTAGCAGTAACAAATGTATTGCTAATTCAGGTAATATTCCATATGATTTGACAAAAAATATTGACTGGATTAAATACCAAAGTAATATCTCAAGTGTATTAAATTCAATGGAAGAGCTCCCCCCACTTGAAGAATATGACTTCCTCGTTTGTTCGATACTGGAGGCCGCTGAACAAGCACAAACCAAACGATTTCTTGGTCCATCGTCTAACAGAAGACCTCCAAATCCTTGGTGGGACAAAGAGTGCTCAGATGCTAAACACGCGAAACAAAATGCTTTCAAGACGTTTTTAAAACGAGGAGGAGGAACTCCTCAGAATTTTGAAAAATTCTTGGTTTTAGAAACCAAGTACAAGAACATACTTCGGGTTAAGAAATGCAGCTATTGGAGACATTTTGTGGAAGGTTTGTCAAGAGAAACCTCAATGAGCACTCTTTGGAATACGGCCAGACGAATGAGGAATCGTAACGTAGGAAATGAGAGTGAGGAGTACTCGAATCGATGGATATTTGATTTCGCGAGAAAAGTTTGTCCAGATTCTGTTCCTACGCATAGCATTATTAGGGAGTCTTCTTCAAATGATGATTCCATTGATAGCCCCTTTTCAATGATGGAATTTTCCATAGCACTCATGTCTTGTAACAATAACGCTCCTGGGTTGGACAGAATTAAATTCAACTTGGTGAAGAATCTGCCCGACCTTGCAAAAAGACGTTTGTTGGAATTGTTCAACAAGTTTCTTGAGCAAAATATTGTTCCACCTGACTGGAGACAAGTGAAAGTTATCGCCATTCAAAAGCCGGGGAAACCAGCTTCCAATCACAACTCATATAGACCCATTGCGATGTTGTCCTGCATCAGAAAATTGTTCGAAAAAATTATTCTACGACGTCTCGACACTTGGGTCGAGACGAACGGTTTGTTGTCAGATACTCAGTTTGGCTTCCGTAGAAATAAAGGGACGAATGATTGCCTTGCATTACTTTCGTCTGACATCCAAATTGCCTTCGCTCAAAAGCAACAAATGGCATCTGTATTTTTAGACATTAAAGGAGCATTTGATTCAGTTTCCATTGATGTTCTTTCAGACAAGCTCCACCAACATGGACTCCCAGCGGTTATAAATAATTATTTGCACAACCTTTTGTCAGAGAAACGCATGCATTTTTCACATGGCGATTTGGTAACATTCAGAATTAGCTACATGGGTCTACGGCAAGGCTCATGCCTCAGTCCGCTCCTTTATAATTTTTACGTGAATGACATTGACAGCTGTCTAGTAACCCCATGTACACTAAGACAATTGGCAGATGATGGCGTGGTTTCAGTTATTGGACTCGAAGCTGTTGATCTGCAAAAACCATTGCAAGATACCTTAGATAACTTGTCCGTTTGGGCTGTTCATCTTGGTATCGAATTCTCTGCGGAGAAAACAGAGTTAGTCGTGTTTTCAAGAAAGCATGATCCCGCGCAGCTTCAGCTCCATATGATGGGAAGAATGATCCAACAAGTTTTAATTTTTAAATACCTCGGGGTGTGGTTTGATTCCAAATGCACGTGGGGAGGACACATTAGGTATCTGATAACGAAATGCCAACAAAGAGTAAATTTTCTTCGAACAATAACAGGATCTTGGTGGGGTGCTCATCCGCAAGATCTAATAAAATTGTATCAAACAACGATACTTTCAGTGATGGAATATGGATGCGTTTGTTTTCGTTCCGCTGCAAACTCTCATATTATCAAACTTGAGCGAATTCAGTACCGTTGTTTGCGAATTGCCTTAGGCTGCATGCATTCGACACATACAATGAGTCTTGAAGTTCTGGCGGGAGTTCTTCCATTAAAAGATCGATTTTGGGAGCTTTCATCACGCCTGCTAATAAGATGTGAGGTGCTGAATCCCATGGTAATTAATAATTTCGAACGACTAGTCGAGCTTCGATCCCAAACAAAATTCATGACAGTATATTTTAACCATATGTCACAGGAAATCAACCCTTCAAGATATATTCCTATCCGTGTCAGCCTCCTAAATGTCCCTGACTCAACTTTATTTTTCGACACATCCATGCAGCGCGAAGTGCGTGGAATCCCGGATCACCTACGCTCTATGAAAATCCCAAAAATATTTTCAAGTAAGTTCAGGCATATTGACTCTGAGAAAATGTTTTACACGGACGGATCGCGAATTGAAGAAGCGACAGGGTTTGGTATGTTCAACAATAATGTTTCGGCCTCATTCAAGCTTCAAGAACCTGCATCTGTTTATATAGCAGAGCTAGCAGCAGTTCATTATAGTTTGAGTGTAATCGTCACATTATCTCCAAACCATTATTTCCTCTTCACAGATAGTCTGAGTGCAATTGAAGCCATTCGCTCAAACGCTGCTGGCAAAAATGAACCGTTTTTCTTGGGCAAAATAAAACAGTGTCTGAACAACATATTGAATAATAATTATCTAATCACTATAGTCTGGGTCCCGGCTCATTGCTCCATTCCAGGCAATGAAAGAGCCGATAATTTAGCCAAACGTGGTGTTATTGAGGGTGAAATTTATGAGAGACCGATTGCTTTCAACGAATTTTATAGCGCGACTCGCCAAAGAACACTTGCCAGCTGGCAAGCTTCTTGGGATAAAGATGATCTGGGTCGGTGGATGCACTCAATTATTCCTAAAATTTCGACAAAAGCATGGTTCAAGGGGCTGGATGTGAGTAGGGACTTCATTCGTTTGATGTCCAGACTCATGTCCAATCACTACACGTTAGATGCACATCTCCTTCGAATTGGACTTTCCGAAACTAATCATTGTGCTTGTGGCAAAGGCTATCGCGATATTGATCATGTCGTTTGGACATGCGTGGAGTATCGTGATGTCAGATCTCAACTAATAAATTCCTTGCGTACCCAAGGTAGACTATCCAATGTCCCAGTTCGAGACATTCTTGCTTGTCGTGACCTTTCTTACATGAAACTTCTTTATCATTTCATAAAGAAAATTGAAGTTTTAATTTAATAATTGACCCTTTTGAGGGTTAGTTCTGACTCCTACTGCGTCCATTAGTTCATCTAATAGCAAAATTTTAATAAAAATGATGTGCTGATACAAACAAACTCAAAATAGGTTACGAAATCAACAACAAAATGTATAAAAATTTAAGCTTATCTTATAATTTATAGTAGTAAATCGCTTGGTTCAAATAATGTTCTTAAGTAGATTTAATAATAAATAACGAAATAGCTAATATGATATTTAAAAAATAAGAGGAATATGTTTTATTAAACTCAAATCGCTGTTACTATATTAGTATTATATTAGGTTAAGAATTCTATGTAAAAGTGATGATACGGCGAAGAAAAACTTATGTAAATTGCCTTAAGAAATAAACGTATTTATGAAAAAAAAAAATCAATAGAACCACCCTAGCTCCGTCAATATGGCAGTTAAAAGGTTGAAACTTTGAGAAAATTGTTTCCAGCCTATGACCTTTCGAATGTGGTATAACAATATGAATTCCCTTTGGGGGCAGATTTCACATGCTTATCCTGCTATAGCCTTTCGACAAAGCTCGTGCAGGTTTTTTCCGATCTTGTTTTGATTCTGCAGTCATTCATCTAACTGTGCGTATAATAAACAACTTCCGTGCCAGTAATTGCTGTAATTATATTTTTTATGTACAAAACCTGTTAATGAACATGTTGTAATCAGTGTAGAAGTGGTTAAACAATACGGTTTTGATATGACAAAACAATTATGAGGTAATATTACTGTGAAAAAAATCTATCAAGTTCTTTTCAGTTGCTTTAAAAATAGCTTAAAAACTTCTTAATACGTATTGCAACACAAAAATACATTTCTTGGTTACTGTTATAAAATAAATGTTGAGATAATAAGTAAGCTATTGTTGTCCGTAATTTTAAACTTGTTTTTTTTTTCGAAAACACTTTCCACTGCCTTACCCAAAAACTACTCTATCGATTTTCATGAAATTGTATTCTAGCGAACACAGTAGTATTTTTTTGTATCTTAAAAATCAGTTTCCTGTATACGAAAATGTCAGACTATCATCGGCCGAAAATGAAGATTTTTTATTAAAGATACTTCATATTAGTGAAAGAGAGTGATAACTCGTATACCCGGTGAACGACCATAATTAGGTTAAAGCCGAGTATAAATGAACGATATTTAAACAAAAGTTTTAACGCGAGAATTCTACGGTATGCTCTAGACAATCTATAAAAATGGATGTAAGTTTGTATGTTTGTAACGCGATAACTTCGGAACTACTGAACGGATTGCCACCAAACTTGGCACAGGTACTTCTTACATTTCAGAAATGGTTTAGGGAGTATATTTATATGGGAGGGAGCGTAGCAAGTGTCATTAACAAGAGGGGGTCATGAAAAAATTCATATAACTTGACAAGAGTCGATACGTTTTGAAGAGCGTAGAAACATTTTGCATACCTTAGATATGACTATATGGGGGGTGGATGTAGCAAGTACCTTTAAATAGGGGGGTGTAATGTTTAAAACGGCATAATTCCGAAACTACTGAACGGATTGCTACCAAACTTGGCACAGATACTTCTTTCTTTTCTTAAAAGGTCATAAGGATATTTTGACAGGGGAGGGAGCGTAGTAAGTGTCCTTAACAGGGGGGGGGGGGGGGCATGAAAAATTTGTCTAATTTGACAAGAATCGATACTTTTCAAGACCATAGAAACAGTTTGCATTTATTAGATATGATTATATGGGGGGTAGATGTAGCAAGTGCCTTTAAGAAGGGGGGTGTAATGTTTGTAATGGCATAACTCCGGAACTACTGAGCGGATTGCTATCAAACTTGGCACATGTACTTACTGCTTATCAAAAAAGGTCATAAGCGTATTTTTATAGGGAAGGGGACGTAGCAAGTGTCATTAACATGGGGGGATCATGAAAAAAAATACATAATTTGCTGAGAATCGATACTTTTTGAAGACCATAGAAACATTATGCATACCTAAGATATTTCTACATGGGGGTGGATGTAGCAAGT
The DNA here is from genome assembly GCF_030247185.1 of Malaya genurostris. Taxonomy (NCBI): domain Eukaryota; kingdom Metazoa; phylum Arthropoda; class Insecta; order Diptera; family Culicidae; genus Malaya; species Malaya genurostris. Next base: position 284,510,052 of record NC_080572.1, read on the forward strand.
GCCTGTAAAAAGGGGAGGGGGGGGGGGAGGTGTAGTGTTTGTAATGGAAAAAACTCCGAAGATACTGAACGGATCCAAAAAGGCACAGATACTTCATGCTCTTCAGAGATGATCATAAGGGTATTTTTATGGGAGAAGGAGCGTAGCAAGTGACCTTAACAGGGGGCTCAGAAAAAAAACTAATTTGACGAGAATCGATACTTTATGAAGACCATAGATTTTGTATACCTAAGATATGATTATAAGTGGGTTGATGTAGCAAGGATCTCTAAAATGGGGAGTATAATGTATATAAGGACAAAATCCGAAACTACCGAACCGATTGCCACAAAACTTCGCACAGATACTTCTTGCTCTTCAAAGATGAACATAAGGGTAATTTTCAGAGGGGAAAGCGTAGCAAGTGTCCTTAATAGGAGAGCACCATAACTATTTTATCTAATATGGCGAGAATCGATACTTTTTTATTACCATAGATACTTTTTGCACAACTTAGATATGTTTATAAAGGTAAGGTGCCTCTAAAAAAAGGGGTGTAGTGTTTGTAACGGCAGAATTCCGGAGAGGGGGGAGAGTGTATAAGAAGTGTCCTTCACATGTGGGGTGTGGACCAATGACGAAATTTATCTGATTTAAATAGAAGCGATACTTTTCGAAGACTATACATACTTTTTTGAAAACTCAAATATGGTCTCTAGGGTGGATATAATGAGTGCCTCTTAAAAAGAAAGTTTAATGTAGAGTTGTTAGAATTTGTCAAAATACGATACTTTTTGCTACGTACAGATATTATTAGAGCTTCCTAAGAACATTTTTAAGGGCAGAGGGAGGGGGTGTGGATAAAGTAAGTCCCATTCAAGGGGGGGGGGGGGGGTGCGAAACTCAAAAGACCGTACTAAGCTCAAGTTATCAATGCTATTCATAGGCTGCTATAAGGATATTTAAAGGGGGATGTAGTAAGTGTTTGCTAACAGGGGGAATTCGAGACGAAATGTTTCGAATTTGTGAAAATGGACATGTTCCGACAGGCAGAAATATTTATTACAACTAATAGATGGTCGTAAGGATATTCATAAGCGTGAAGTAACTAAGTAAGGGTAACAAGTATCTCTAATAAAGAAGCTGGACGACAAATTGTTTGTATGTATCTGCATTGTTCCATAAAAACTCAGAAAACTATCACAAACTTGGTTTTGCGATTTAAAGGTGATCATAAGGATATTCTTCAAGTTTTCTTCAGGAAATATTCATTGCCAAAGTGAACAAAAGGGTGGAATTTATAGCAAGTGCCTTTAAAGAGCGATGTTTATTGTAAAATTTATTCTCTATGTCGACAACCAAGAAGGAGAGGGGCTTAGACTAGAAGAAGGGGGTTTGAAAATCAATTTTCATCTCCTATTTTTTGTAAAGCAATAGAGGGGAGAGAATTTGAAGGTCATACTAGATAGTATTGCTATTGTTAACCAAGTTTGAAACATGTACCAAAGGGGGGAATCGATAATTGTTGAAGAGCATTGATACTTTCTACACTACTCAGAAGTGGTTATAAGGGTTATCATGGAGGAGAGCTGTAGTAAGCTCACTAAAAATTATGATTATTGTGACATCTGAGATGGAATATTGTGCGATCGGGTTGCCGTCTATGTTGTGTCACTACAATCAGAGTTTCACTGGACAGGATAATTTCGAGAATGTTTTTGCGCCCTTACCTTCCCGAAACATTTCCGAGCAACGCCGGGTAACTCAGCTATTAATCAATAAAGTTCTCTATTGGATTATTCGAACAGTTAACGGAAGACTACTCAGATGAAGACTGTACCCGACACAAATGCAAGAAACAAAAATGATCATCAAAAATGGTGAGTGGATAATATCAGAGACATGAACGGATGGTGTGAATACGAATAAAATGAATGGTTCAGTTTCTTTGATGTTACATACATTTATTTGCACTACATCACATTTTAGATAACATATAACCAACAATAGTACGCCACAATACTTGGTTTGTGGTTGTCTCTCTCCATCCTCGATCACGTCAAATACTCGCCAGATCACGTTCTACCTGGTCCACTCATTTTGCCCGCTGCGCTCCCCGCCTTCTTGTGCCAAACGGATTCGTGGCAAACACCAGTTTAGCAGGGTTGTTGTCCGGCATTCTTGCAACATGCCCTGCCCATCGCATTCTTCCGGCTTTTGCCACCTTATGAATGCTGGGTTCGCCGTAGAGTGCAACGAGCTCGTGGTTCATTCTTCGGCGCCACACGCCGTTCTCCTGCACACCGCCGAAGATCGTCCTTAGCAAACGTCGCTCGAAAACTCCAAGTGTTTGCAGGTCCTCCTCGAGCATGATCCATGCTTCGTGTCCGTAGAGGATCACCGGTCTTATAAGCGTTTTGTACATGGTACATTTCGTGTGGGGGTGAATCTTTTTTGACCGCAGATTCTTTTTTAGCCCGTAGTAGGCACGACTTCCACTAGGCACGTATCATCCTTCGTATTTTTCGACTCACATTGTTGTCAGCCGTTAGTAAGGATCCGAGACTAACAAATTCTTCCACTACCTCGAAGGTATCCTCGTCTATCGTGACATTACTTCCTAGACGAATCCTGTCGTGCTTGGTTCCACCTACTAGCATGTACTTTGTTTTCGACGCATTCACCACCAGTCCAACCTTTGCTGCTTCGCGTTTCAGGCGTGTGCACAACTCTGCCACCGTTCAAAAGTTTCTCGCGATAATGTCCATGTCATCCGCAAAGCACACAAATTGACTGGAAATCGTACCCCGGCTGTTAAGCCCGGCTCGTCGCATTACTCCTTCCAAGGCGATGTTGAATAGTAGGCATGAGTGTCCGTCACCTTGTCGCAGTCCTCGGCGAAATCCGAATGAACTGGATAGTTCACCCGAGATCCTTACGCAGTTTTGCACACCGTCCATCGTCGCTTTGATCATTCTAGTCAACTTCACAGCAAAGCTGTTCTCGTCCATAATTTTCCATAGCTCTATGCGGTCGATGCTATCGTATGCTGCCTTGAAGTGACCTGGTATTCACGGCATTTTTGAAGGATTTGCCGCACGGTGAAGATCTGGTCCGTTGTCGATCGGCCATCGTCGAAGCCGGCTTGATAACTTCCCACAAATTCATTCATTTTAGGTGATAGACGAACGGAAGATGATCTGGGATAACACTTTGTAGGCCCCATTCAGAATTGTGATCGCTCGAAAGTTCTCGCATTCCAAATGGTCGCCTTTCTTGCCAATGGGGAAAATTACCCCTTCCTTCCACTTCTCCGGTAGCTGTTCGGTTTCCCAGATCCTGACTATTAATCGGTGCAAACACGTGGCCAACTTTTCTAGGGGTCTTGATGAGTTCAGCTGCGATGCCATCCTTACCAGCTGCTTTATTGGTTTTGAACTAATGCATGGCATCCTTAACTTCCCTCAATGTGAGAGCTGGATTATTTCCGTCTTTGCTGCACTGACGTAGTCGTTTCTCCCGTCATCTTGTACCCCCATGCCTACGTTTTCCGCGCCGTTCAGGTGCTCATCGAAGTGCTGCTTCCACCTTTTAATCACCTGACGTCCATCCGTTAAGAGGCTATGATGTTAATGAATCCTAAATTTTGAGACTGAATTCTTATTTCTGAACCTGAACTCGAGAGCTGAATTTTTGATCTGGTTTGAGGAACCGATCACTATGATCTGTGATCTGGAACAGAATTCGAGACCAGGATTCTGATTCGGAGCTGAATTCTGAATTGTAGTTACAGGTTTTGAAATTCCACAATTCAGATTCAAACTTAGTTCTATGATCCAGATGAGGAATTTAGAAAAAAAAATATTCAAAATCTAGTCCCAGAATTCAGTAATACTTCCAGAACTGTTCAAATTAATGTTGGATTCTAAGTCTAGACCTGTACTCTACCTTTGAATTGTGGTTACGGAAATGTATTTTAGAATGGAATTTTGGAGATACAAAGGAGTTTTAGATCTGAATCTTGGAACTGAATTATGTTCTGAACCAGTGTCAAAATTCTGTTTAAAAATCCAGATCCAAGTCCAGAATTTATTTCCGAAATTAAGTTCCAGAGTTCAGTTCTAGAAACAACATCCTAAACTCAGTTCCAAAATTCTTGCTTAGAATCAAGTTCTCAAATTATGTTTAGGTTCCAAAAATCTAGAACTCGATTCTGGTCGTGGATTTTGGACGAGGAACTGAATTTCAGATCTGAATTCTGGAAGTGAAAAAAATGAATCTGAAATTTTGGAATTTTGAAACTGTATTTTAGAAATGAACTCTAGAATTTGATTTGGGACCTAGAGTACAGTCTGAACTAAAAGAAACAACTACGTAGGCCAGAATGAAAGAATCAGACCTTTCATTGGGCTAAGCTCTGGCGAGTCTGACTGATTTGCTCTTTAGAGCCGAAAACAACAACGATGGCTTTGTACCACTCCTTGTATCACCAGTTTTGCGTAACGGCACGATGTCAGATCCTACCAAAACAGAGTGTCTCAAATGAAGCACTTCTTGCTTGGAAGCCATGACAGATTGTAGCGTTATTTTGCGCATGTACACATTAAACTTAACACTAGTTTTTCTAGAATTTCATATATTTATGTTATATAGAATAGAAAATGTTTCTATCGAGTATAGTCTTTATCTTTAACAGTCCTTGTCAAAACTGATTTTTTCACCATCTTAGAATCCAATTAAACTGAATTTGTGACCTGGTTTTTTTATGTATCAGCACCTACGTATGCTCTTATTATTTGAATAAAACACAAATTTAAATAAATAATACATTATTCAGACATTTTCTTTTCCAATTCTGAAGCAAAATCAGGGAGAAAAATTAAACGCATGATCACAATCTGTATTTGGTTTTACCCTTTGTTTTGGCGAATTTCGCGCCGATTCGGACAAATGTTGGCAGCATCCTCTCAGATTTGATTAAAACTTGCCGGATATTTGGACTATGTCACAAAAAGCCACTTTATTAACTGATATTTTTTTAAATTGAACTGCACTGTGTTAAGAACCGTACTAAACGCATAATTAAAAAATGCCAAATCTAAAATACTATTTAAAAAAACATGATAAATCGACCATCCATCTCGATCTTCGGCTCTAGCAGTCTGTTCAATAAGAACGGCTGTTTTACACTGCTCGACGTTTCACCCACTGGAAAGGGTTTTCCATTTCCCTTGAGAAAGACTATAACCTGTGGTCGAAACGTCGGGCAGTATAAAACCATGAAGGAAAACGAAAGGTGAGGAATTCCAACAAAAAATAAGGTATCCATGATTATCTCATAATACAGTATTGCTCTGAATCCATAAACGGTGCCTCATTTCGTTCGTAAATTAAGTTGCTAGTATGCACGACCATTGCTACCACATAAATAGAACATTCGTGAACTTATTTATAACCGTACAGTATTGAAGTAATGCTATCAAATTAAATTCAATGTGACAAATCCATCAATAGAAGCACTTCAAATTATGTAAAAAATTCTATTACAAAAAATCTAAAACTAACCTGCTGATCTTTGCAGTGACAAAATCAATAGCTAAATCGTATTTAATATACTCAAGCGAACACGGTGTGCAGCTGAAGGAAAATGGCCACTCACACGCAGTTAAACGAGCGAATGGGTGTTATTTTCAGTCTCATCATTCACTAGCTAGAAAAGCAGCCTGTTTTGTTCGCGGGCAGGCACCGACAAAACATATATTTATAGAGTTCGTTCTGTGCGGAGGTTCATACTGTTCAGAACGGTGGGGTATTTTTCATTGATGACGCAAAGCCTCCCGATACCGACCGAAGCTGAACTGCTACTGCATTGAATGCGAGGTCAAGCAACGATCAAACCCGTCGGCCGAGCAAAGAGGAATCAAGAGAATGACATCATTATGGCATATTGTGCTTGGCTCGTGAAAACACGGGTCAATGCGGACAGATTTTCCACTCTAGAAATACTAAAACGACGGCGTTTGATATGTTCAAATTAACTGGTTCCGAATCGATTGCTAGTTAAATTATATAGATCCATTAACAAATGACTAAGTTATAACCGTTCAAGATTATGACTGAAAATGGTTGCGCGGCAAGTTTTGTATTTTTAATTGTCACCCCGCCCCGTATAGTGAAGAGTATGGCAAATTTTAAAATTTCCGAGTTATAGTGCATTGAACGATGAACAATCTTTCAAACTGGTGCGAAGTCAAATGATACTATATCCTTCCAAGTGCTCTGTTATTACCTTAAAAGGCGGGTAGGGTCAAACACTTTTGAAAAATCTTTTTTTTTTTGTATTTTGTTATAGTAAAACATTTCAAAAATACTCAGCCTTTATCTTTGCTTATCTCATACTGCGAAGAAGTAAGAGCTCAGCGCACAGACCCAAAAATTTTGCTTCGATTGACTTAAGGGGAGGTTGGGTCTAACACTTTTGAAAAATCATTTATTATTTTCTTTATATTTTCTTATAGTAAAACATTTGAAGAATTTGGAATGGAAGCCTATTGGAACGAAACTCTGGAAGTTATGGACTTTTATCTATGGCTATCTCATTCTACGAAGAAGCAAGAGCTCGGTGCACAGGCCCAAGATTTCTACTTCGATTCACTTCAAAACTTGACAAAACATTCTTGAAATGTTTCGTTATGATAAATTACAAAAGAAAAAATATGATTTTTTGAAAATGTTAAACCCTACGGGCTCCCTGGAGTAATTAATTGTTTCCATTGAATTTATAGACAAAAACCTTCAAACCAGTGCCGTAGTTGTTTAAATTTCACTGGTTACTCGCTGACTTTGTTGATGGGGCGCCTTGATTTCAGTGCTACAGGGGCGCATTAGAATTGCATTGCAATAATAATTTGAATGTTAATGCTTTTAAGTATTCAAGTTTTGAGATTTCCACTTTCTGTATTTATTATTCTTTCAAATAATAGTTCCGATTGTGTGATTTTGAAAAAGAGTTCAAAATCTACGTTCTACTTCTTCAAAACTGCACAGAAAGAAATTATGAATTTCATAGGTGACATGATTCTACAAACGATACAGTTCATAACTACTTAACTTCTCAAATGACGCAATATTCCATTCGTACAGAAATTTACTGGTTCCGAGAGTAATTTGCACTTGTCTAGCATGTGAGACTGTATGAATTTATATGCAGGATTTACCAGCCAAGTAGATTGTGCTTCTGTGGCTCAGTCGACTATCTGGTGTGCTTTGTGATCTAATGTTTTTCGATTCAAGTCGCGTTGTTGCTGTCGAGTTTTTGATTTTTATTACATTCGTTTTAAAGCCACACACTTAAAAAAACCTGTGATTTTACATCTTATTAGATGCACATAAAGTGGAGCGTCGCAGCTCACGCAAATTCACGTGGAAGAACATTTAATATTGTATCTAAAACTCCATACATGAAATTCATTGAAATAAAAAAATAATACTGAGAGCAACCGTCGCGACTTGAACCGAAAATCATTGGATCGCAAGTACGTCTGTTAATCGACCGAGCCACAGAAGCATACATCTGCTTGGCTGGTAATTGGCCCATCTAGCATTAAGTCATTACAAATGAGATTATCCATCATTTGCGATTTGGGTATGAGGGATTAAAAGCCACCTGTAAAATTTAATTTTTTTGGTGTGCATGTAATTTAAAAATCACACAATTTTTCATGTTCTTGAATATAAATTTATGTAAAATATTACGCTCCATTTATGTACATCTGATAAGATGTAAATTCACAAGAATTTTTTGAAATGTGTGAGTCTTTTTATATATCCATGCTTTTGGTTACATTGAAAACATCTTGCTGCGCAAGTTGCGAAATTTCTATTGATGATTTCCATATAGAAGAGTAAAAGTATCGGTCACGATCAGTCTTAGTTTGTGTCATGTTTGAGATATTCATATTATTTCAATGTAGCTTAACGCGTGTTTGCCGTCAATCATCAAAAGCCAGTTGGACTTGCATATTGCACCAAATGCATGATACTTGAAAATATTAGATCATGCTTAACGTGAAACCTAAACAGATTTAAAACATGAAATAATCGAAAATGTAAAAGGCCCCGTGTGCAGTGGAGGATGTACTGAAACCAATTGCCAATTGCACTAAACCTGTGCTATACTTTTTGCATCGATACCACTTCGCAGTTCGAAAGAAACCTGTAAAATTGAATTGAATCAGATGTAACAAAAAGTATCCATCAGAAATTAAAGAAATTTACGTGTAATTTAAAAAAAAATGTTGCAAGAAATTTTCGAAATAAAAAAGATAAGTTCGATTGATAACAACTAGGATTTGAACCAATAACCTTTTGATTACTGAGTGTCCGTCTATTCATTGAACCACAGAAGCACGTATCTGCTGGTAAGGTAAATCGTGTATATAAATTCATACAGTCGTACTAGTTACTCATGTGGAAATTATCTATTTTAAAGTTTACTCTGCATAAAAAATTTAACGGCAACAAATTTAATATTAATATGTGAATAGATTTTTTGAAATTTATGTTACATTTAATGGAAAATTGTGTCTAATGCAGATTTCCGTTTTCACTGTTTGTGTAAGCATTAAGATTTCATTTTATTAACACAGAAAAAAAATTGTAAGTTTTACAGGTGGCATAATTGTATAGACGATACGATTCATAACAATTTAACATGTCAATTGACGCAATATTCCACTCGTGCAGAATTTTACTGGCTCCTAATGTAATTTGCACTTGGCAACCAAGCGACGCTTTATGCGTTTAGAAGTATCAATTATTCACTAAGGGGCTGTCCATAAAAGACGTCACGTTTTTTTTGATGATTATTGACTCCCCATCCCCCCTTTGTCACAAATTGTCACAGAAGCAAAGACCATGATCTACGTCTGAAATCGTTGATCTCCCGCCCTTTTTCAAATGGAGTACAATTGAATAAACTGCATCAGATTCAGATAAGAGAAATTCTTATGATATACTGTTATCGATGCTAGAAAATCAAATTACTGAAAAATTTGTACGTACATAACTTAAGTTTAACCGTTTGAAGGCATATTTTTCTTTTTTACTCATATTAGGCAAAATTTATTAATTTCGTTAATTTACCCGCTCCTCTGTGCACTTTTGCTGATCACAACAGAAATGATTTTCTGCATTATTCATTTCCGAATTTACAAGAAGAAGCTTTTACATCAACAAATACACGTTTTCCCATAGAATGTAAACGTTTATTGTGGAGATTTTTTCAGGAAATAAGGGAAAAGCAATAGTATTTCAAAAATGCGCTCATTGAGAATATTGGACGTCACATTCGAAAAATCTCCCCCCTTCCCCCTGTCACAAAAGGTCACGTTTTATGAAACACCCCCCTCCCCATTGCAGCGTGACGTCTTTTATGGACAGCCCCTAAGCAGATATGTGCTTCTGTGGCTCAGCCGATGAACTGGAGCGCTATGAGATTTGATGCTTCTTTGTTCAAGTCTCGCGCAGTTGCTATTGCTATTTTGTTTTTTATTTCATTCGTTTTCAAGCCATGTAATTTTCTGTCCCGGATTGTTCTTCACTGTATTAAGCATATGTTTCAATTCCACGGTTCATAACCCAAAATCTTTTTATAAGGAATTACAACTGGCTTGTAAAATGTTCACTGAAAATATTGAAAATACTTTCATCCTGCGCCCTGGTATTATTATACCGTGATTCTGCGCCCTAGAATCATTCCTACTGCGCCCTTCCAAATTATCCTTACAAGATGTTATTTATTTAGTTTGAAAACAAATAAAAACTTGCACCCTCACTGGGATTATTTAATATATTTAAAATACTTTCATCCTGCGCCCTGGAATTATTTTATAGGCGCCCTTTACGATTGTCTTACCGTGATTGTGCGCCCTAGAATCAATCTTATTTCGCCCTTCCAGATTATTCTTACCAGATTTTTTAGCTTGAAAATAAGTAATAATTTGCGCCCTCACTTCGATTATTTATTGTATTTAAAATATTTTCATCCTGCGCCCTGAAATCTGTTATATGGGTCGCCCTTTTCCAATTTCCTCTGTTATGTTATGTTATGTTATTTTTTAGCTTGAAAATAAGTGACGATTTGCTTTCCCAGTACGTATTATTGCTTCTGCACCCTTATTGTTTATTTGAATCAGTCATTAAGAAAATATTCGAAAAAAAAATTTCTTGGTTCCTGAGAATTTAAAGTTTCATGAGCTGGTTAGTCACTGACTAACTGTGACTAACCGCAACTACAGCACTGCTTTAAACGCGTTTTCCTCGAAAGCAGGTTTTGACAGTCCGTGTCCATCGTCATTAAAAAACTACTGCACCAATTTTTTTCAAATTTTGCACACACTTTCTACATATAAAAAACCAGACCCCAACGCTTTCCTTTTTGTTGTTTGTTACTTTGGGGAGGTTTAACAGCTATAAAATGGCGGATTTTTCCTTGAAAAATCGTAGTTTTCACTTTAAACAACCACCAAAAATTTAAAAAAAAAAAATCAAACATAAACGTTGGGGTCTAGAAAAACTTCTACTCTAACTATGCTGCGATTTCTGCTTTCGGACTTCTGTAGTTATATCAAATTCAATAATAATTGTGATACAATCGGTTCAACATCTGTTACGATTTTTTTTCCCGCTAGAGTCTTTTTTTGTTATGATTTTTGTTATTTTAACAACTTACCAGCAAAAAAAAATTCAAAATTTGTTGCAAATTATTTCTGAAATAAATTACTCCAATTGCTATAATTCTGTTATTACCATCTGATCGGGAACCGTTCAAAATTATGACAGAAAAAGGTCACACGACAGATTTTGTATTTTTAAGTGGCACCCGGCCCAGTATAGTGAAGAGTAGGATATCTTCAATACCATAACATCAGTAAAAGATGGGAAATTTTAAAATTTCCGATTTATAGTGCATTGAACGATTCAACGTTTCAACGGTCCAATTGAACAATCTTTCAAACTGATGCGAGGTCAAATGATACTATATCCTTCCAGGAGCTCTGTTGTTTCTTTAATCCACAAATGTTTAAAATTCGATTATAATACATCCAAATGTAAAAACAGTAATTAAACTAAAATGCCCGCGCTTTGCATTTCAACGAATTTCACTTTTTTTTCGCGTGGCTGTTTTACCGAGTGAACGGTGCCAGGCGTCTCCATCGAAAGTGGAAACAATCATAAATTGGTTTACTGGTTGCTTGGAATATTCTCAGCTACCTATCGTGGGGTAATCAAGCTAAATCACCCAAATTAAGTCACGTTAAATTGATAGCACCCCAAATACGTTGTCAGCTTGAAAAATGGAAAGCCATTTTTTGTGTTCCTTTCCGTTACAGAGTGCATTCCACTTCCGTGCAAAAATCCCCTCGATTCAGCAGATTGTCTGTTAGTGTTAGCGGAACAGTGAAATCATAACAGCTCTATATTTCTTCTCACCGTCCCACCCTTTCTCCTGTTGGCATGCAACCACACGCTCTTGGGTCGCGAGCGCCACGATGTACCCTGGTCATAAGCCATAATTCCTCTGGCTGTCTGGCTCGTGTAGGCGCCTCTTTTATTCTTTTATGCTCACTCATTTTGTTCGTGACAGATATTCACCAACAAATTAAAGGCTTAATTGAGAAATAAAACCAGCGTGCGGGCACAGAGCATGGCAGTATAAAAGAAATAATTTGCAACCAGTCGCGCGTTTTCTGTGCTGGTGCCAGTGACAGTGGTGCGAGCAGGAAAAATAAAAAAAACCGTTTTCTGCCACCACCACCTCCATCATCATCATCATCATGTCCCCAGCACCGGCGTCCGCGGAATGTTTGTTACCGCGGTTAGCAGAGTTCGATTCAGTCGCGAGCGCGGTAGACACTTTCAGTCATCTCGTGAATTTCGCTCATTAGAATCTTTTTTTTGTGACCGGTCAAGAGCTTGTTTGTTTATTTTTGGACCATGGATTTTTCCACTTTACAGTTCTCTCTGCACATCAGCGCCATCCTGAATTCCTCGGTTGTCGTTCTATTTCAAAACCCCGGTTTGTATTGTTCCTATTGAGCTCTGTGCCAAAGCCGAACCTTCTCATTTTCAAACCAAATCCTACTACATATTCTGGCTGGCTAGAACCGAATCCTGTCGTCGATGATCATATGAAGTATAAAGTCCACGCCAAATCACTCCGCTTAATACTCAGATAGTCGCATTTCTGTTCGTTTCCCGCCCCCTATCTCGAGTAAACTGATCAAAAAAAAGCTTTACGCAAATTCCCGGGGGATAATTTCTCCAGTTTCTTTTTGTTTTCACTCGGACCGGGACAAATTCTTCATCGGAAACAAAACACTGAACCCATAATCCCGTTGTATGTTAGCCAGGCGTTTTATGATTTCATTTTTTTTGTTGTTGTGGTTATTAGATAGGATATTGAAAGATTATCTCGCCTTGAAGAATAACAACGAACTTCGATTTGGAACATGCCGGCAGAAAAATGCTCTCATAAAGCCAATTGTTATTCAAAAGTAGTTTAATTTAGAACAACATATTTCATATACGACAGTCATGTGTTTAACCGATGACCGGCGGTCAAGTCCCGAAAGTACGAGCCGGCGTGCACCGAGAGCGGATGGTTTAATGAAATAAAGTTGCTGCTTTCGGGAAATTGTATTTGAGTTTGCCGGGGATAGTGTACTTTTTCAGCTTCCCACTTTCAGCGTGCTGCTTCCTAAGCTGCTTCCAAAGCCATTGCGGTAGTCTAAACTCATTTCTCGTTTCTCGGATCAAACCCGGCGTCGGAGACGGTAGTCGGAAACTGAAACTGTAGTTCCGGGACGAGTTTGTTTTGTGTCCTGTCCGTATTGGTCACTTTTCGGTTGTTTGCGTTGCCGACAAAGGAAGTACGGAACCATGTTTGCTTTATTTTTTTTTTTTTGGTTGTTGTTGGAACTGTTATTGAGATATTTTCCTGCAGCAGATTGTCTTATGCTGTTCGGTCGGTGCTTGAAGAGTAGCAGATAGTTGAGTTTGAACTCATGCTCATTACCAAATGTTACTTCGACGAAGTTTAGATTTTTTCGGAAGATTGGTTCCAATTTTAAAATTGGAAGGCTATTTCCATTTGTTCGGAATGTATCTCGTTCATGGAATGGAAAATTTCGTTCAACTTCCCAGTTGGCAGCTTTCCGAGCTTCGTTTTGCTCTAGCAAAGTTTAATGTATGCGCATCGTAATCGAACCTAATGGTAAAAATCCTATCAACAAACGACAAAAGACATCGAAACATCGACGGCACAGGTAGACGACCAGTCGGAAAACCCCGTTGGCGATGGCACGAAAAACAGTGCAATGGCTGAGAAAGAAGCAACACTGAACGAGTGCATTTCCAATCGGACCGGAAAGTATTATTGGAAAAGTTTTGCCATTTACCTTCGGTAAATATTGGTCATTTCAAGTATGCTTGGCCAAGCTATTGTCACACAGTGGGTTCGATCGGGTCTGTTTGCCCTGATTCTGCTTCTTGATGAGATATTGCAATACAAAATACCGCAGCCACACCGTGCAAACAGACAACAAAAATTTCTAAACCAAGCCCCAATTCGAGAGTCGAAGTTCATATTCATGAACTTGTTCAGTGATATTCCATTCCCCACCGGACCTTGCAGGCACTGATTGCATTGATAATCAATACTCGAGAGCTTCTGCTTAGGAATTTCAAAGTCCCGTTCGGTGACCAACATTGTGGTCTGCCATTATGTAGTACTCTTTGGCCATTGTTTTAAAACACCGTCGGTCCTTTAAAAGGATAGAATCGAAAAAGGAATTCAGTACGAAGATGTTCATTGGCAGCCATTGAAAGTTCTTTTGTCAAACAGTTGGATGAAGCTAAACAAGGTGTGTTTGAAGATTACGTATGAGATCCTATACTACATCGAAACCCCCATTTACGAACTAAACGGAGGTTCGTAAATCGTTATTTGGAATTTGGTTCGTAAAAAAAGTTTTGTGTAATGAATGTGTAATTTCCCGAATGGATGTGAAGACTAGGTGCAAGAAAATGATGTTTGAGGTCGTTTCAAATCTTAATATGGCGACTTCCGGTTTATTGACATTCCTTGAAAACCCTTGAAATATGAGAAAGGGTTTTCAAGAAATACCGGAAATAGTATCGAATTTCGAAGTGAGCTCGAACATTGTTTTCTGATATTCAATCTGTTCCAAAAATATCCTTTTTTCAAGAAATATCGATAAACCGGAAGTCGCCGTCTTGAATTTCGGAATGACCCCAACCATAATTTTCCGGCACCTACTATTCAAATCCGCTTCGAAAATACCCATATCTTAAGGGTTTTCAAGGCATTTCGATATAGCGAAAGTCGCCATGTTGGATTTCGGAAGAAAAACTAAAAAATTTCCTTTTCTGATATATATTCATCATATGCGTTCTGAAAATACTCATATTCAAGAAATATCAATAAACCGGAAGCCGCCATTTTGGAATTTGGAGGCTAAAGGGCTAAAGGGCTAAAGGGCTAAAGGGCTAAAGGGCTAAAGGGCTAAAGGGCTAAAGGGCTAAAGGGCTAAAGGGCTAAAGGACTAAAGGGCTAAAGGACTAAAGGGCTAAAGGGCTAAAGGGCTAAAGGGCTAAAGGGCTAAAGGGCTAAAGGGCTAAAGGGCTAAAGGGCTAAAGGGCTAAAGGGCTAAAGGGCTAAAGGGCTAAAGGGCTAAAGGGCTAAAGGGCTAAAGGGCTAAAGGGCTAAAGGGCTAAAGGGTTAAAGGGCTAAAGGGCAAAAGGGCTAAAGGGCTAAAGGGCTAAAGGGCTAAAGGGCTAAAGGGCTAAAGGGCTAAAGGGCTAAAGGGCTAAAGGGCTAAAGGGCTAAAGGGCTAAAGGGCTAAAGGGCTAAAGGGCTAAAGGGCTAAAGGGCTAAAGGGCTAAAGGGCTAAAGGGCTAAAGGGCTAAAGGGCTAAAGGGCTAAAGGGCTAAAGGGCTAAAGGGCTAAAGGGCTAAAGGGCTAAAGGGCTAAAGGGCTAAAGGGCTGAAAGGCTAAAGAGCTAAAGGGCTAAAAGTCAAAAGAGCTAAAAGGACATGTTAAACTATCTTCTTTGGCACAATCATTATATTCTTTTTGTCGCATGATTGCAATTTGTTAACTCCAGAATGAGCATGAAGATGAGATAAGTCCACTCTGTTCTGCTAGATGATTCGAATAGTTTCGATGTTTGCATTTTGTTCTGGCAACTGTATTCCTTTCAGCACACAAATATTATTATTTCATTCTTCTCTACTCACAAATACTATTACTAAATGAAAAAGTATTGTTTCACCAATACTTGTACATTTATTTTCCTTGGCTTCTGTCCACGGTCACCTTAAGGTACCGCTGTGATGAAAGGTTATTTTTAGCTGAGATCGCTAATCCACTTTAATTGTGTATGGATCCGTTACCAGGGTTTGTTCCGTTTGTTCGATCTTTGAAGCTGGGGAATGTGGTTATCCATTAAAAAACATATGAAGCTTTTACAGAGTGATCAAAACAAGTGAATGAAATTATGTGAAGTTTTAAATACACTTAAAGTCACACATGGCTTAGTAGCATTAGAACAAAATTTTGTGGTGAAAAACGCTAGTCAAAACAGCAGGAACTATTTATGTACAAACGGGCGAGTCTATTTTGTAGCTCAGTTCTATGGTTTGGAACCGCAATGAGTACAACTAACAAACGAATATAATATAGTATTCTATTTAGTCATGCATGCAGGAGGACGAGTGTAGCAAAAAGCAATGTGCCGGCAACAAACGGCCATGCCAACGGCAGCCATGCAGACAACCACAAATCCATGAATTCACATCACTGCAGTTTTCTGCTCTGCTCAGTCAACTCAAAGCTCGAACCGGGACCGAACCATTAACTCATTCCTTCCGGCAACCAGCCAATGCTCCGATGGAATTAAACTGGTGAAATTTATGTGCATTTATCCCGAGATAAACAAAATACACACCAATAGTCAAATAAACAGTCCAGCTGGTTTTCTCTTCATTCACCAGTCGTTGTTGTTTTTCTTCAACGCAACGTCCGATTAAGTCTTATTTTTCCAATGGCATCACGCGATGACGAAGTGACGTACTCCCGAACCGAACCGAATCGAATATCACTTGCTTCTTTCCGGCTGGAAAATATATTTCTACACTGGAGATAAATCTCAACCCATCTCCGAGTGCCAGCAGGGAGCAGCACATTCCGAATGGCATAACCTTCCGGACAATTGATATGGCGTCCTCCTTCCCATCCCGGTTGAAAAATCTGATTTATAATTGAATCGATGAAGTGCTCAATTTCCGCTTCTAAGGAAATGAGTTTTTCTTTACATCTTCGGATGTGTAGGCTACCGAGGAAGAGCATGCTGAGGTATGGCATAGACATTCCGGAATTGACTGTCGAGCTGCTAGTCGGACGTTGAACTGTACTGAAGTTATTTTCTGTCTCAACAACGGGAACCATCCTCAAGCACCATGTGCGGAATATTACCCAGTGCTGAAAAAATTCGTTATCACAATGGTGACTCGAGCTTACATTGAGACAACACATATACCATCGTCCACCCAACGACGATTGTCGCTAATTGAATCATAACAAGTATCATGACTGCCGAACCCTTTCAGTATCATTGGAAATTGATTTCATGAAAATGTAAACAAAAGTTATCCCCCTATCACCCGGCGATGAGCCAGTGATAGACGACAATATTTGTCTCATTCGACATTCAGTTGAGCATCAACGGTATCATATTCATTCCTGAGAATCATCGTCAACCGGGTCGATTGGGCCCTTCCAATCATACGCAGTTCCCAGCGCCCTGGAGAATAAGTCTTTGTTTAATTTAATAAGTAAAATGTTTTCCAACGTATCTTTCCCAAGGCCAGTGCGTTGATTAGAGAGAACCAAGGCAAGGGCACTGAAAGACCGTTCAACAGAGACTTGGTTCGATGGTGTGGATAGTACAACCATTGCTACTGCATATATCTCTGGGTGCGTAGTCTTACGGCGCAACCAATGGTCCCACACGTTGTAGTTATGTTTTTGGCGTGGCTCTAGGTCCAAAGACTTAACTTGTTGAAGAAACCCGGTCTCGCAACCAAGATTCACGGATTCACCAAACATTTGCGTAAGATACTGATCAAAATCATCGGTAGACTCTGACGATTCTCTACTTGTACTAGCCGGTGTTTTACCCAGTTGGCAGATACGTTCCCATGTATCGACTATGTATTGCTGAATTTTATCTTTTTCCTCAGCCGTGAATATTTTAGAACCTCGATAGTTGAACCTTGGATCCAGGTATAATGCCATCTGAACCGCCTTCAATTGGCGCAAAATGTTCAATCTATTGTTCAACGACCGAAGTAAATGGGGACTGAAAGAGTTTTCGCGAACTTTCTGTACCTCACTCGTTGCCATCAGCCATGCCATATAGAAGTCAGATAACGACACGTGCTTCTCTTGCATTTGCTTTGTGCAGATGTACAACGGCTTAAACGTATCATAGTAATGCTCAATGAACGACCATTGATTGGAAAGGTCTAGTTCGGGAAAATTATCGGCCAACTGGTTAAAAAACCTTTTTTGGTGTACGAACGATTCCATCATTTTGAATATACCACCCCATCGTGTCCTACTCCAGACGGGTGGGTATGAAGCATCGTAGCTTTCAAACTCTGACCGGTACTTCACCAGCTTACATTTTCTAGCAACAGCAGTGATGGCTCGGATAGACTCATCGGATTTATCAACAACATCCAGTATTGCAAGCTGTAAGGTATGCACGGCACATCTCACAAGAGTAATCCTTTCGGACAGTTCATTGGCCAGTTCAGCAGTAACGTTTCGTTCACACTGTTTATCATCCTCTATCACATCCGACTCATCCAGCTCATCTATGTTCGTACCATCAGCCTGCTGCTCTGTAGGCATTACGTACGTATCATTGTTTAATTTTCTAACCGTTGCCACCATATTAGCCCCATTGTCGCATGTCACGGAAAATATGTTCTCAAGAGATAGCCCATAGTCGGCCAAAGTATCCATAACTTTTGATTTCAAGAACACCGCTGTTTGACTTTCTTTGATTTCGATCATACCAAGGGTACGAATGACCACCTGCTCGTCTAGGGCATACTGTACATTGATGCCTAAGATATGGCGATTGTGTCGGGCAGCAGAATCTATTTTCAAGCAGACGAGCTTGCCTTTCATCTCATCTATCAACATTTCTTTTAGACGACAGGCAGTCTTCGAGAGATGACATTTCATTGTGACACGGTTCAAAGTGCACCCAAGAGTCGTTGTAATCGGTTTCAGTAAGTCTTTGAAGCCTTCCCACTCGAAGCAGGAAATAGGAAGATGATGGAAGGTCGTCAGCTTAACTGCTGACGCAATTAGTAACTGCCGGTCAATAGCTATCAAACGCTTAGGAATTACTCTTTCCTTCTTCTCCATTGGATAGGCAATTGTAAGGAGATTGTTTGCACATGCACGTTCCGTATGTACGGTACGAAAGTGACGGATGAAGTTGCCAGGGGCAAATCTACTCTGGACGTATGGACATCCTGACGCGGGATCGATGTTGCAGATAGCTTTATCGCCCTGTCTTACTACCAATGACGACGCAATGTCCGTCAGTGACCGCTGCAGCTTATTGCGGTCTGCTCTTGTTGTAGGTGCCATCGTATAAACACCACACAAAATTTAGTCGTTAATGGTTTAACTCTAAATACGCTCCTCTATCTAAACACACACACTTGATAAATACTTCTTTGATCAATATTGAATTCGCACTATATCACTATAACCTTGTCTGAACCGGATTCGTTCGGAATACGATACGAAACCTGACAGACTCTCCCTCCTACGCCTCCGACAAGTGCCGGAAGCAACGGTGGTATCTCATTGTTGCCCGGGAGATAATATTTTACCCGAGCTCCCACCTATCTGGCAGTGGGCCACGGTAGTGCACCACTTCACCAGCGCTCATATAGCTATTCGCCTCTCTGTTCGTACCTGTCCCTCCAAACCGTAGTTAGCAATTCCAACAACCTACATATTTTCAGTTAGCTTTTCCAACAACCTATCCGATTTTTTTTTCTTAGCTAAGTCCAACACTTTTTTAGTTATTCCAACAACCGATTTAGTTCAGTCAACACCCGCATTTTTTTTTCCAAAACCCAGCTGTTTCACATATGGTAGTGCCGTCCCCGCTCTGTCGAATGCAATTGACGTGAGCGTAGTACGCGGGATAGGTGATAAGTTACGAACGTAGGCGCAATGCCTATCCGTGCGGGATATGTGCCAGTTCGTACATGGGTAACATGCTGGAAGGCCGCAGCATGAGAGGCATACGCTTAGTAAACCGGGTTGACCGGTTGCAACTTGGTCACATTTGTATGGAACAAAAAATTTGTGCGCAGATTTTCCAAAACGGACTTCACGTCGTGAAAGTACGTCGCAAAACTACCAGAACGCACCATATGTCGTTACGTTCGTTTACCAAAGTAAGCCGTAACAACGATTTTAAATAATGCCTCTCGGTACGAACCATCACCATGGACACGTATATGGGCGGTCCGCTGTCTATGCCGCATCGATAGGCGTTAACGGTTAACACTGTATACATAACTACGGACGCGTATACGGGAGCGGTTCGCTGCATGTGCATCGCTGTTAGGCGTTAGCCATAGATACGTTTTCAACCAATCACCAATCTTAAACCACTCGTGCACTTAACAATTGTTACGACATGTACGACCCAGAACTTTATATCACTGGGTCGATGTGATCAACAGATGGAAACTTGGTCAAGTAACCCGGTTGCAAAAACTGGTATTAGTAATCTTCTGTCAGTAAAACTTTTCGCACTATATCACTATACCATATAGTGGTATAGTGCGACATTCTATGTCTCTTGCCAACTGATTCTACTCTGGTAATCGGTCCCGTGGATAGTACATGACCTAGTGGAGGTATCGTACTAGGACTGTATAGCACGTCTCGAACGACTTGATCGTTCGATGACGTGCTTATTTTTTTTAAGTTTTTTTCAAGTTTTTATTTACCATATATCACCATACTCGTCTAAGATGTTCCCATCAGTTTGCCATATGATGTGGCATGAATGGCCCTTGTAGTGGGATACATCCCCATACTTGCCTTAGACGTTCCCATCAGTTTGCCATATGATGTGGCATGAATGGCCCTTGTAGTGGGATACATCCCCATACTCGTCTAAGATGTTCCCATCAGTTTGCCATATGATGTATCATGAATGGCCCTTGTAGTGGGATACATCCCCATACTTGCCTTAGACGTTCCCATCAGTTTGCCATATGATGTGGCATGAATGGCCCTTGTAGTGGGATACATCCCCATACTCGTCTAAGATGTTCCCATCAGTTTGCCATATGATGAACCATTAATGGCCCTTGTAGTGGGCATGTCAGCGAAACCGCCTTCTACGTTCCGGTCGGTCTGCCGCACGATGCGAGGCATAGTTGTCTCACTGACGGTACCGTAGTATACGGTTCCGCTGGTTGCGGTGGACCGACGCGTTAAAGTTATTACAAATCATGATAAAGTTGGCCTGTTTTGGCCACAAATCTATCTATAGGGGGACCACATTTCGGAACGTATGCGTCGAAAATATTGACTTTTGAGCCCAAAAAATGCATTTTGAGCGTATGGTCAATTTGGTCCGGAGGGGGTGCATGCCATGTGAGTCGACCAACCATGGTGCGGTACACTACGGCTTGGCTGCACAGGTTCGAACAGTGAGGCATAATGGCTATATGAGCGAGTCCAAACATGATGTTGTACATTACGGCTTGGCTGGACAGGTACGAAC